>NW_015419435.1:0-1489 GCF_001527695.2 Protobothrops mucrosquamatus | reverse complement strand
ACTCCCAGGTATCCATAGATATTATTTCTCCTATATTTTGAGCCCATTTAATCATACAATCTTTAACTAGCTCAGTTTCTGAGTCCAATTCTAATAAAACATTATATATCCTTCTAATATGTCCTTTAGCATCATCCCTTACTTGTTTCAAAAAATTCCCATTTTCCATAAAAAAAGCAGTTTTTTTATCAATTCGCCACCAAAATTCTTATCTTTCTTTCCTATAAGCACTTCATGGTTGATTTGGAGGTACGGTTTAGATTACTGAAATATCCAATCTCTTTGAAGTTCTAATTTCTTCACTGACAGCAGTCTCATGTAAAGCGATATTGTGTCACATTGTCTTTTAATTTTTGTTACTTATTTGGGAAAGAAAAAAAAAGTGCTTTCAGCTCTCAGTACAATTTATTCTATCTGTTCTGACTGCTGAAACAGCCTGGCCCAACTTGATATCCTGCAGATATATTAGATCTGACTATAATGGCTGGGAATTCTGGGAGCTGTAAATCTGTCCCATCTGGACTCCATGTTGGCTGAAAACTCTTTGAGTTCTAATCCCAGTATATCTTGGCAAGGTTTATCTGAGAGGAGCAATATGAAATGATCATTCTGAAAATTAAGTGTTATCACTCTGATTAACAGGAAATGAAGGATAAAACCAACTTCTGTACTGACAGGTTCAACCCAGTGTTAAGCCCAATGATTTATGTTCTTGCACAGTTCCAATAACTAGTTATTTCTTTGCCAAATGAGACATAAAAATTCCACAAGCATCAGTATGACATAGTACAAATTAATAATATTTTTATAAACAGTAATTTATCACCTAAATTAACTATTTGGTAGGATATGGAGGCTTATTCCATTCCAGACAACTGTTATTCAATGCACCTCCATAAAAATCATTTATATGAAGAAAACTATCAGGGTGGCTTTTAGTTTCCTGATTGTACAGTGCTCTTTCTCTCTCCCCCTGTGTGTGTGATTGGATGTGTGTAATTGTGTGTAGTGTATGTGTTTATGAATACAAATTAGGACAAAAATGCAGATAGCAAATTCTTCCTGAATGTGCATTTTTGAACCTGCTTCTTTAGATCTTAAACTTTTTATAGTTCCCACAAAAACCTGTTTTAAATATAGTTGCAGTTCAAGAACTACTGAACTCAGATTTTCTCAAAACACAGTTTTCTATTAGACGTCATGTGAATAGAATTCTGATTTTTTTTCATGCTCAAAGAAAACTTTATTTGTTCCTCTTTACCTGAAGGGGGGAAAAGTACACAAGTGTAGTACACCTGTTATTTGGGTGTTTATGTGAGCCACCGTGCAAGAATGTAAACTGTCTCCTTAAAGAAACTTGTCAGTGGACAAGTTATAAATCCCTGCAGAGCCAGACAAATTAGCCATTCTTGTTTTTCATACTGCTCTGAGCCTCTCACATGACATTCCCAAATAAGGCATTATAGTGTAAGCCAACTCTGACCACTAG
>NW_015419434.1:0-1489 GCF_001527695.2 Protobothrops mucrosquamatus | reverse complement strand
ATTCAAAGGATTTCTCTCCTGTGTGAGTCCTCTGGTGTCTCACAAGGTGAGAATTACTAACTAAACTTTTCCCAGTCAGGAAATTCAAAGGGTTTTTCTCCAGTGTGAGTTGTCTGGTGTCTCACCAGACTGGAATTGGTATTGAGACATTTTTAACAATCAGGACAATCAAAGGGTTTCTCCCCTGTGTGAGTCCTCTGGTGTTTCACAAGGCTGGAATTATTACTGAAATATTTTTCACAAACAGGACATTCAAAGGGTTTCTCTCCTGTGTGAGTCCTCTGGTGTCCCACCAGGCTAGAATAGGAACTCAAACCTTTACCACAATAAGGACATTCAAAGGGTTTCTGTCCTGTGTGAATCTTCTGGTGTGTTAACAGGTTGGAATTGTTACTGAAACCTTTACCACAATCAAGACATTCAAAGGGTTTCTCGCCTGTGTGAGTCCTCTGGTGTGTTACCAGGTTGGAATTATTACTGAAACCTTTACCACAATAAGGACATTCAAAGGGTTTCTCTCCTGTGTGAATCCTCTGGTGTCTCGTCAGGCTGGAACGGGCACTGAAACCTTTACCACAATCAAGACATTCAAAGGGTTTCTCGCCTGTGTGAGTCCTCTGGTGTGTTACCAGGACGGAATTATTACTGAAACCTTTACCACAATAAGGACATTCAAAGGGTTTCTCGCCTGTGTGAGTCCTCTGGTGTGTTACCAGGTTGGATTTATTCCTGAAACCTTTACCACAATAAGGACATTCAAAGGGTTTCTCTCCTGTGTGAGTCCTCTGATGTGTTACCAGGCTGGAATTGTCACTGAAACCTTTACCACAATCAGGACATTCAAAGGGTTTCTCTCCTGTGTGAGTCCTCTGGTGTTTCACAAGGATGGAATTTTTACTGAAACGTTTACCACAATCAGGACATTCAAAGGGTTTCTCTCCTGTGTGAATCCTCTGGTGTGTTACCAGGCTGGAATTCTGACTGAAACCTTTACCACAATCAGGACATTCAAAGGGTTTCTCTCCTGTGTGAGTCCTCTTGTGTATTACTAGGTGATAATTGTATTTGAAGCCTTTACCACAATCAGGACATTCAAAGGGTTTATCTCCTGTGTGAGTCCTCTGATGTGTTACCATGCTGGAATTGTCACTGAAACCTTTACCACAATAAAGACATTGAAAGGGTTTCTCTCCTGTGTGAGTCCTCTGGTGTATTACTAGGTGGTAATTGTAATTGAAGCCTTTACCACAATCAGGACATTCATAGGGTTTATCTCCTGTGTAAGTCCTCTGTTGTCTCATCATGTGGGAATTTTAAATGAAACTTTCACATTATCCAGGCACTCATACGTGATGTCAGTCCTCTGATGTCTCACCACATTGCCATGCTCAGTAGAGTATTTACCACATTTGGAGAAATTTTATGGCTTCTCTCCTGTATGGGTCCTCTTATGCGTAATCAGCTGTGATTTGCAAGTTGTATCTTTTGC
>NW_015419433.1:0-1489 GCF_001527695.2 Protobothrops mucrosquamatus | reverse complement strand
TTTTGTCTTCTTATAGCCTCTGTCAATTCCATCATTGTTATTTTTTCATTTAATGTAGTTTTGAAGTTTTCTGAGACTTTTGGTAAATTATTTTTTTCCATATATTGAATCATTTTCTCCCATGAAATTTCTTCTATATTACAGTTTCTCATAATATTCTTTAATATTTTTTATTTCTTCATTTTTGAATTGCAGACAGTCTTTTTTATCTACTAAATTGTTTGTCAATTTTTCCTCCTTCTGTTTTTTAAATTTGTATGCTAGCCATGTTCCTGGTTTATTTGCGCTTTCAAAAAAGTTTTGTTTTACTCTTTTAATTTGCTGTGCCATTTTTTCTGATTCTATTAAATTTAATTTATGTTTTATTATTTCCATTTGTCTTTTCAGTATTTTCTTTTGTGGATTTATTTGTAGTTCTAATTCTAGTTTTTTTAAATTCTTCTTTTAACAGAATATATTGTTGTCTTTTTTCTTTATTTTTTTCCGCCATGTATGTTATAGCTACGCCTCTAAAATATGCTTTGGCTGTATCCCATACATTTTGTAATGTTTCTTCTTTTTTATTTTCTTTAAAGAATAGCTCCATTTCTTTTGCTGCTAATTCTATAAATTCTTTCTCTTTTAATATGGATTGGTTCAAGGTCCATCTTAGTTTTTTGGGTTTTTTTTGTATTCTTTCCATGTCATTTTTAAAGGGTTATGGTTTGTCCATGTGCCTAATTCTATCTCAATCTCCTACATTTTGGTTCTTAATTCAGGCATCATCCAAATCATGTCAATTCTGGACCAAGATTTATGCTATTCGAGTAGAATGTATATTGTAGTTTTTCTGGTTTAGTTTCTCTACAAATATCTTGTACCCCAATTTCATTTAATAATGTTTAAGGCAGAGTATCTAAGCTGCAATTTGTACCTATAACAGTTCATGTTACACATTTAAATCATGGCATCATGCATTAAACTATAAATAATTCTTCCTTCTGACCTTTGGGCACAGAGATGAATGGCAGTTACAAAGTATATTGATTTATTGCTAAAAATTCTATACAGCTTCAATCTGACTTTAAGCAATTTACAAAGTTGAACGATAGAGCCAAAATAAATACAGAGAACAGTAAAAAAAACTGGACTTCTGTTGCACTGAGCACTTTTTTAATTCACTTCCTATTGCATCTATGGTTTTAGGCTTAACTACATTGGCTAGCTAGAACTATATTATAAATTCTGTAATATTGTTAAGCATTTTATTGTTACAATACTAAACAATTACAATTCTATATATATTTACCTAATTTATTTATTTATTTATTTATTAAATTTATATACCGCCCTATCTCCCTTGCGGGACTCAGGGCGGTGAACAGGCGATACTAAAAACCACGAATAAATAAATAGTTTCTGTTTTAAAATCGAATTAAATAATAGGCCTGTTCTAAAAACACACCCATACAAAACCCCCCACTGAAACACAATCCAAACTACGCCAGGC
>NW_015419432.1:0-1489 GCF_001527695.2 Protobothrops mucrosquamatus | reverse complement strand
AAGACCTCCAAGGTCCCTATGATTCTATAATATTATGATTCCGTGATTCTATGAACATGGAACGGGTAGAGTACTTTTAAAACTTTTTTTTTGCCTGAGATTTCCAAATCAGTCACGGTAGTTTTTGCAACAGAAATAAATCTAGGCAATGAAAGCTGTGAGGGCCAGCAACAGAATGCAATGTCAAACAAATACTGTACGCACATTAAGCCTAAGAATTTCTCAGCCAGGATTGAAGGAGAACACTCTGAAACTTCCCACATTCCGTCCTTCTGACTCAAGCTTCTCCGTTTCTTTTTTCCACAAACCTTCACGGAATTTCAAAGGCGAATTCCCGTGTTTAGGTTATCCTTGGAGGGGAAAATGACTCACCTTTTCACTGCCCTTCCTTGATGGAAAGGAGTGCTGGGCTGCCTGAAAAAGTCTCCAGCTCATTCTGACTCCGGAAGGACAGACGCAACTCCAAGGGGGAAGATTTGTATAGGCAGACAATTCTGGGAATTGCAGATCCATCTGCCATTTGAAGGACATCCAGGTGGTTGTAAACAAAGGTCCTGCTCCGTGAAAGTGTGAGAAACAGAATTGGAAGAGACCTTAGAGATCTTCTAGTCCAACCCCCTCAGGCAGGAGACACTAAACAATTCCGGACAAATGGCCATCCAGTCTCTTCTTAAAAACCTCCAGTGATGGAGCAAACCACAACTTCTGAAAGCAAGTTGTTCCACTGGTTAATTGTCCTCACTGTCAGGAAATTTCCCCTTAGTTCTAGGTTGCTTCTCTCCTGGATTAGTTTCCATCTGTTGCTTCTTGTCAGGGGCTTTGGAGAATAGCTTGACTCCCTCTTCTTTGGGGCAGCCCCTGAGATATTAGAACGCTGCTATCATGTCCCCCGTTGCCCTTCTCTTCATTAGACTAGACATACCCAATTCCAGCAGCCGTTCCTCATATGTTTTAGCCTCCGGTCCACTGATCATCTTTGTTGCTCTTCTCTGTACTCTTTCTAAAGTCTCAACATTTTTTTGTGTAATGTGGTGACCAAAATTAGGTGCAGTATCCTTACTAAGGATTTATATAGTGGTACTAATACTTTGTGTGATTTTGATTCTGTGCCTCGGTTTATACCACCAAGGATTGTATTGGCTTTTTTGACTGCTGCCGCACACGGCTGGCTCCTGTTTAAATGATTGTCCACTAGGAGTCCAAAATCCCTCTCACAGTTACTGTTTTTGAGCCAGGTTTTGCCTAATCTGTATGTTTACCTTTGGTTTTCCTTGCCTAAAAGTAAAACTTTATTTTTCTCCGAAGTGAATTTCATTTTGTTAGATAGGCATCAGGATAGACAGACGGATGGACGGACAGACAGACAGACAGACAGACAGACAGACAGATATGGATGGATGGATGGAAAAATGATAGATAGATAGATAGATAGATAGATAGATAGATAGATAGATAGATAGATAGATAGATAGATAGATAGATGGATGGA
>NW_015419431.1:0-1489 GCF_001527695.2 Protobothrops mucrosquamatus | reverse complement strand
AGAGTTAAGAACAATCCTACAAACAATAAATGTCTCAGGTCAGAAAACAGCAGCAATTGAGATGAGAGCTATTTCAATCGATTTCATAAGACAATAAATCAACATTAGAACTTTTAGTAAAACTTTAGGCAGCACAACCCCATTAATCAGTCTGGCCCAAACCCCTTTGGGAACTTCAGAAGCCTGAATTAACAAGCCAGCATCCGATACACAGAGGACGAACAGCCGAATGAATGAATGAACCATTGAGAGCCTAACATGAGCTTCTGATTCATGCAACTCCTACAAACACGTCCCCCACTTCTTAGCCTCATCCACGCTTTTCCAAAGACGGACAAATGAAGATAAATATGGACTTCAACTCCCAGGCTTGAAAGAGGTTTGGGAAACACCGGTCCATTCGGGCACCGGATGCGAATGCTGCGTCTCAGCCCCACTTGCGTCCTTTGTCTGCCGGCAGAGCCCCTTGGAGGTCGTGGGGAGAGGCGGGGGAAGCAGCACCCCAGTCCCGGTCCTCCACCCGGGGCCCGGACTTGCACCCGGAGCAGGCAGGGGGACTTCGGGCCAGCCGCGCCTTCCCCCCGCCATGCAGAGGCTCCCCGGGAAATGGGGGGAAACGGCCCCTCCCTTCTGGCGACCCCCATTTCTCTCCTTGCGGGCCCCTGCATGGAAAAGGGCGGCAGCGGAAGATGGGACCCCGGACTCCCACCTCGGGGGAAGACTTGGCCCGTCTCAACGCTCGCCTCCAGCGCGCGACCCCATTGCACGGGCAGAGCTGCCATTCGTGTAAATCGGGAGTCTCGTCGGGCTCCGCCTCCCCGCAGGGATTCCCGGCAGCCTCTGCGCCTCCCGTCCACGCCCCGCCCCCGCCTTTCAGCGGAGGGAGGGGGGAAGAGAAAGAGCAGCCTCTTCCTACGATTTCTCCGGGCAACCAGGGTAGTCTGTTCTAAGCGGACGAGCCCTGCGTATGCCCAGTTCCTTCCTGTGGCTGAGAGCGCTCTCTGGTGGACTCTACGCGGAGTGTCAGGATTACCCGAAAGGGCGGGAAAGAGGATGGCGTCTGAGGCGAGGAGGAGGGCAGGGATGATGGGTATGGGAGAAGGAAAGGACCCTCTCAAAGGCTTCGGTGTCTCCAGAGGCGGCGCCTTTTCCATCATCCTATCCAGGCACCCTTTGTGGACATGGAGATAAAAATCTCTCTGGAGGATTTCAACTCGCTTCCCTCAAGAACACTCGACCTGAAGGCTCCCCAGAGATTGGCCTCAAAATGGGCCCAAATCCTCTCAGAAACTGATGGGCGGTCTTGAAGACGAGGACCAGGAGGTTCTCTTGGAAACACTATTTGTGTCTTGCGGTTGTTGCGAATTCCAGCCTGAAGGGAAGAGAGATGGAACATGGGCAGGGAAGTCACAACTGGGAAAATGTATTTCTACTTCTCTGGTTCTGTATCTGCAGCTGCCCTTGTCCAATTCTTGGCTCTGGGTGTCTC
>NW_015419430.1:0-1489 GCF_001527695.2 Protobothrops mucrosquamatus | reverse complement strand
GCCATTTGCCCTCCCTTCCCTCCCAAGGCGCAAGCAGTCCCATAAGCCCCAGCCATTTGCCCTCCCTTCCCTCCCAAGGCGCAAGCAGTCCCATAAGCCCCAGCCCTTGCCATTCACCCTCCCTTCCCTCCCAAGGCGCAAGCAGTCCCATCAGCCCCCAGCCCTTGCCAGTTGCCCTCCCTTCCCTCCCTAGATGCCCGCTGTTCCAACAGCCACACTGGCCTTGATGTTTGTCTGTGCTGTCCCAGACCCCCCTGGTAACGGCATAAACTGCTCCAGTCTTGCTACTCCTCTTTTGTTTGAGTTGTGAGTCAAGCTGTCTTTGTGAAGATGCCCTTGAGATGCCCCTCCCTCCATCGTCCCAGGGAGACTTCCAGAGAGACACACCCATTCAGTGTGAGTGTCACACAGAGGAAGCTCAGGGACTGAAAGACCTCTAGAAATAAGTCATCACTATTATTTACATGATGGGTTGGCATGTGGAATGCTTCTGTGGCCCCTCCCAAGTTGTAAGAACTACAGAATGGTATAAAATCTATCATCTAAAGGTGAGTTGTGATTGACTTGGTGAAGGAGTATTCTTGATGGAGATCATATTCATTCTTGATGGAGATCATATTCATTCTTGCGTTCCATTCCTTCTTCTTCCATCAACGCCGCAGGCTGAGTGTTCTGTCTTCTAAGGTGGTGTAGCGTACACGCCTTTGAGTTTAAAAAAAAAATCAAAGTTATATCAGCTGCCACTGGAGCTTTACTATTAAGAATGCACAATACACCATAGTTACTATTACCTCAGATGCAGGTATTACTCTTACTTACCTAGGCATAAGGGAGATCATCCACCTCCCTCCATATCCCAAAAGTCTGAAGAATACAAGACTGAGCTAAACTTACCTCACAGTGTAGGAGGTCACATCACAGCCGATGGCTAAAACAATTAGGCTGGAGACATTTTCTCGCTCTCTTCTTTTCTTCTTCTTTCGCTTGTCCTTCTTCCTCTGCCGTGCCCAGCAAGTCTTGTCTCTTTCAAGGAACATTTGGCAGCAGGCGTGCAAATGTTCCTCCCCTCAATCTCAGAGATTCAAAAACCTTTTATAGATCAACGGCCACACCTAGCATTAAAAAGGGCCATTGAGGGATTTCCTTTCTGGTTCTAAGAACCATCGCCAGGGCTAAAATTACACCAGGCAGAAAACTATAAAATCTATTATTAATCACCAGCCCCATACTGGTCTTTTAAAGGGGCCGCTGAGGTTTTATTTCTAGTTCTAAGAACCATCGCCAGGGCTAAAATTACGCCAGGCAGAAAACTATAAAATCTATAATCCACAGCCATGCCCAGAATTAAATAGGGCCACTGAGGTGGTTTTTTTGGTTCTAATAACCATTGCCATGGCTAAAATTACAGCAGGCAAGAATGCTCTAAAATCTATCATCTAAAGGTGAGTTGTGATTGACTTGGTGAAGGGGCATTCTTGATGGAGATCAT
>NW_015419429.1:0-1489 GCF_001527695.2 Protobothrops mucrosquamatus | reverse complement strand
GAAAGAAAGAGAAAGGGGGAGAGGAAAGAGAAAGAGAGAGGGGGAGAGGAAAGAGAAAAAGTGGAAAGAGAGAGAGGGAAAGGAAAGTGAGAAAGAGAGAGGGAGAGGAAGAGTAAAGAGAAAAAGAGGGGAAAGAGAGAAAGAGTGATAGAGAAAGAGAGGAAAGAGAAAGAGAAAGAGAGAGGAAAGAGAGAAAGAGGAAGAGGAAGAGAGAGAGGAAAGAGAGTGGGGTAAAAGAGAGAGGAAAGAGAGAGAGAGAAAGAGAAAGAGAGAGGAAAGAGAGAGAGGAAAGAGAGAGAGGAAAGAGAGAATGAGAAAGAGAAAAAAGAGAGAGAAAAGAGAGAGAGGAAAGAGGGAGAGAAAGAGAGGGAGAGGAGAGAAAAAGAGGAGAGAGAGACAGGAAAGAGAGTGAGAGAGAAAGAGAGGGAGAGGAAGAGGAAAGAGAAAAAGAGAGAAGAAAGAGAGAGAGAGTAAGAGGAAAGAGAGAGAGGGAGAGAAAGAGGAAGAGAGAGGAAAGAAAGAGAGAGAGGTAAGAGAGGAAAGAGAGAGAGAGAGAGAGGAAGAGAGGAAAGAGAAAAAGAGGGAGAGAAAGAGAGAGAGAGGAAAGAAAGAGAAAGAGAGGGGGAGAAGAAAGAGAAAGAGGGGGAGAGGAAAGAGAGAGAAAGAGTTAATAGAGAGAGAGGGAGAGGAAAGAGAGAGAGAGGAAAGAGAGAAAAAGAGAGAGAGGGAGAGGAAGAGGAAAAATAGAAAAAGGGAGAGGAAAGAGAGAAAGAGAGGAAGAGGAAAGAGGGAGAGCGGAAAGAGAGGGAGAGGGAGAGAGAGAAAAGAGAGGGAGAGGGAGAGAGGAGAGAGAAAGAAAGTGGAAAGAGAGGGAAAAAGGAAAGAGAGAGAAAGTGAGAGGAAAGAGAAAAACAGAGAAGAGAGAAAGAGAGAGAGGAAAGAGAGAGAAAGGGAGAGAAAGAGAGAGAGGAAAGAGAAAGAGAAAGAGAGGAAAGAGAGAAAGAGAGAGGGGGAGTGGAAAGAGAAAGAGGGGGAGAGGAAAGAGAGAAAAAGAGGAAAGAGAGAGAGGGAGAGGAAAGACTGAGAGTGAAAGAGAGAGAGGGAGAGGAAGAGGAAAGAAAAAAGAGAAGAAAGAGTGAATGATAGTGGAAAAAGAAGAGAGAGAGAGGAAAAGGAGAGAATGGAAAGAGAGAGACTAAAGAGAGAGAGAGAAAGAGAGAAAAGGGAGAAAGAGAGGAAAGAAAGAGAGAGAAAAAGAGAGAAAGAAAGAGGGAGAGAAGAAAGAGAAAGAGAGAGGGAGAGGAAAAAGAGTGATAGAGAGGAAAGAGGGAGAGAGGAAAGATGAAGAGAGAGAGGAAAGAGAGAGGAAAGAGAGGAAAGAGACAGACAACACACACACACACAGAGACCCTTTTGACATCTAAAATGAAGATAACACTGCATATATCCTTTTTTACCTTTATTTTATATACACAGTGCTTTTTTTGTA
>NW_015419428.1:0-1489 GCF_001527695.2 Protobothrops mucrosquamatus | reverse complement strand
GTCCAGTCTCTTCTTAAAAACTTCCAGTGTTGGCGCATTCACCGCTTCTGGAGGCAGGTTGTTCCACTGGTTAATTGTTCTAACTGTCAGGAAGTTTCTCCTTAGTTCTAGGTTGCTTCTCTCCTTGATTAGTTTCCATCCGTTGCTTCTTGTCCTGCCTTCAGGCGCCTTGGAGAATAGCTTGACTCCCTCTTCTTTGTGGCAGCCCCTGAGATATTGGAGCACTGCTATCATTTCCCCCCTCGTCCTTCTCTTCGTTAAACTAGACATACCCAATTCCAGCAACCAGTACTGCAGGCAAGGGCTAGGAAAATAAGGGGAGCCTGAACAGAAGCCAAAAGGAGGACTAGTTGGAGATAGAAGGGTTGAATGGATACGTTTTTCAGATTGGGGATAGTTCATTTACTTATCAGGCCACTCATTGGATCAATTGCAAGAGTATAATACCCTTGGAGAGAATGGCAGTCTGGCAGGCCAGGATGAAACACCTGGGTCCTGGGCAATGACCAGTTGCTGCAAAGAAGAGGATGTGCCAGGCACTTCAGCCAATCAGAGCTGTCTCAGAAAACAGCAACTTTGAATCAAAGCTAGAAAACATGGACCCAGTCCCCATTTGCAATGCATTGCACTCAGGAAGTTGTAACTAGTATTTCAGGACTGAAGTTTTATGATTCTAGTAAGTCAAATATTATTCAAGCAGATGCCTCTAGGGATGGATTAGGATCACTTATTCCAGGAACATGGTCCTATTTCATATGCATCGCAAGTTCCTAGTAAATCAGAATAGAATTATGCCCGTACAGAAAAAAAAGCCCGTGACTTTTTGCTGAGAAGAAATTTAATCAGCACAAGTATGGAGTATAACACATTACAAACACATTACAAACCACCCGAGGCAAAAGTTTTCTGAATTCCTGGAGTGAACAAAAAATGCAATGGCCAAATGCTTTGTTGCAGAAGTACGGTATGAGCCTTCAGGATGTTTCTGGAAAACAAATGTTTATTGCAAAGTAGAACTATCAAATATTGAGGAGATAAATAGTACTGTCACAGATTAAAATGTGATTTATTTAGTTAATTCTGTATTTAACGCTGAAGCAGGTATGTTGCTTCAGTTGAGATATCAGACAAATCAAGAAACTGAGTTGCAGGTCTTTTTCAGATTTGTATAGTTAGGGTGGCCTCAATGGGGAAAGCAATAAGTCCTGCATTTTGCTGATTCTGCCAATGATAAACATAGGGGAAGGTTCCTTAATGACAGAAGATAAAGTCATTATCTCTAATAATATATGGACAGAAATGCATAGTTATCTTTGCAAGTTGGTTCCAGGTATTCAGAAAGTAAAAGTAAAGCCACAATACATTATGTATTTACTTACATACAGGTTTTGCAAGGACATCTAAGCATCTTAGGAATGCTTAGGTTGCAGGAATTGGGGACATCTGGTTTAATGAAAAGAAGAGCTATGAGTGACATGATAGCAGTGTT
>NW_015419427.1:0-1489 GCF_001527695.2 Protobothrops mucrosquamatus | reverse complement strand
CTTTTGTGCCAGTCCTTGAACAAGCAGCTGCTAGAATGTACTATAACCAATACAAAATGGCCAAGTGTGGGAGGGCCGCTGGACAAGTGTGGGAGGGCCGCATTTAAATAGAGCAGGGAGGGCTCTTAGCGGGCCGGATTAAACCGGTCCGCGGGCCGCAAATGGCCCGCGGGCCGGACTTTGGACATGCCTGTTCTAAGCAAAAGATGGACGAATC
Source organism: Protobothrops mucrosquamatus (assembly GCF_001527695.2). NCBI lineage: Eukaryota > Metazoa > Chordata > Lepidosauria > Squamata > Viperidae > Protobothrops > Protobothrops mucrosquamatus. The sequence continues at coordinate 1,272 of NW_015419427.1, read as the reverse complement.
TAAAGATTGTGACATCGCTAACACCAGACCCTGCGACCTGACAACTAACGTGACCGGCTACTCCCGAGGGACACCCCCACACCAGGGGCATGGAGGGCTACGAAGAAGCAAGAAGACCAGGACACACAGCTCCAGACCATTCAGCTTGCCGTCAAAATGGAACTGATTTAATTAATATTGTTTTTTCTATTCCAAAATCTGATTTTCAATTTTATTTTCAGGATAACTTATCTCTTCAGTATATAGGCTGTATTTCATGTCATCTGCCTAAAGATCCTTGACTTGCTTGTTTAATGACTTCTTCCTTTCCTGTCCATCTACTGCTTTCTCCTTCTCCCTTGCCACAAGCTCCTACTGTCTCTTAGGAGCTGGAGGGAGAACGAGAGGAGCAATTGCTTACAAGGATCCTCATGGTGAGGACCTAAAAAGTGTCCTACACTGCAATACAGTCCTCACCACAATGCTCAGAATTAGCTGCTGCTATCTTGGCTTTTCACACCTTTTCTCAACAGTCTTTTAACTTAATCTCTGACTCTCATTATGTGTGCCAACTTATTTTTAATCTTCCAGGTGCTTACATCACACCCAGGATTGACCCCAATCGTATGACTTTGTTTTTCCCTTGACAGCAGCTGCTACAAGATATTTTATTTTTCATATGCGCAGTCACTCTTTCCTTCCTGGGCCTATTTTTTTTATGTCTTCCTAATCCCCGTGTTTTTGCCTCTAATCAACTATGGCAAATGGATGTTACCCATATTCTCTTTTTAGCTCCCTGGAAATGTATTCATTTATCTATTGATACCTATTCAGGAACAATTTGGGCCACGCCTTACAACCTGGAATATTGTTTTTACTCATGGCCTTCTCTATAATTCCACGGGTCAAGCCATCGTGGAACGTGCTAATTGGTCCTTTAAGAACTGCCTTCACAAACAAATAAAAAAGACGGATCTAGAGTACCCAATTTGTCATGGGTAACACAACAAAAAAAAAGTATTATTTACATTATACCAATTGAAAATTTCCATTCAAAATTCGACCACTTATCAGAGACACTTTCAACAGAAAACAAGCTTGCCTCCGCCTCTGGTATATTATTGGGCATTACCAGACAAAGCATGGTTGGGACCAGTCCCTGGATCCAGCCCCAGAAATGGCCAAGGTGACTCTACAGATGGCACAGTAACCAATCCGATCCGGCATGCCAGTCGGCCAGTGACATGGGGAGATGTAAAGAACTTGAACGCCAAAGCACAGGCAGTGCAACAA
>NW_015419426.1:0-1489 GCF_001527695.2 Protobothrops mucrosquamatus | reverse complement strand
CTTTTTATTCACTTGACAATCATATTGTAATAGATAGACTACTCAGTTGTGGACAATACGGGTTATTACCTCCTCATCCATAATTATATTTGCAGTAATTTTGGAGAATTCAATATTCTGTGTGGATTTATTTGGCTTTGTAAGATAACTAACATAATTTGGGGTTGGTAGAACAGTCAAAATAAGTTCTAGAATTTTGAAGGATTGGATTATTTATTGGCTCCCTTATTTCTGAATGATGTAGTCCACATTGTTCTGTCCAGTTGTTCTTGAAGACTGTTGTTCTCAGGTAAGTGCATGTATAGATAAGGCAAGAAGGTTAGATTGTTTTGTCTCTTCCTTAGCTACCACAGAATTTGGAATGCTTCATCTGCCAGTTTCCTGTGTATGAATAACAAGTTTGGCAGGCAAATAGAATAGGAAATAACCATTATCTATGAGAAGAGTCAGCAAACCATGCATCTTGCACACCACATTGATAAATTGAGGATGTGTGTTTGTCTCTCTGTATATATAGTTACCCCAAGGTTTGTGAGATCTTTCAAATCTTCTAAAAGTTGGGGCATTTGTTTATTTAGTTGGTTAGTTGGTTCTGAAGGCCTGAAAATACTTTATCCTTGCTTTATGACCATGGAGATGTTGAAATGGCTGAAACTTTGAGGACAGGTCATAAGTTTCTATTTTCCATGTTATTGTAAGTTTGAATGGCCACCGAACAAGAGGTCAATAAGCAAGGACTACCTGTAGTTCCAATATAAGTAATCTGAACAAGGTCTGTGTATGTGGCTGCTAAGAGTCAAGACTGACTCATTTCTTTATTTCAGTGATTCATAAAGGCCACCCATCACATGACAATGATTCTGTGGGACATGCAAGGATTAAAAACACAGCTACCACTAAAAACTCACAACGCTTGAGGTAAATCAGTACATCTCAATGATAAAAAGCCATATCAGCATATCTTTGTTTAGAATGAGAGAAATGCAAATGCAGCAACTGTCTTGGACTTTGTCAACTCTTTTTGCCTTGGCTGTTTGAGACAAATGGGCATTAAGGAATTAAACATCAAATGAGATTAATTTCTCACAAACTCCTCAATATTTTTTACTTCTATAGTATATAGAGTTTATATGACTAGGAAAGCACAAGCATGGGGCAAGGAGAAGATTATATTATCACCAGGAAACCCCTCAGAAGATATATCCAGAAAAAATTCGATTTTTCAGGTTAAATGCTTATTCTTTTACATCTTAAATTTGCAAATGACTGTATGTTTTTACATAAATATATGTACCGTATATTCCGGCGTATAAGACGACTGGGCGTATAAGACGACCCCCAACTTTTCCAGTTAAAATATAGAGTTTGGGCTATACTCACCGTATAAGACTACCCCTGTTCCAACGCACACCAAATAAAAATTAAAAAACATCAGATTTGATTTCAATATGGTAATTTTAATTCAAATGCTTATGACATGCAGGTACTT
>NW_015419425.1:0-1489 GCF_001527695.2 Protobothrops mucrosquamatus | reverse complement strand
TCTGTTTTCCAGCTGTTTTGCTGGGAGGGTACAAATGTCCCTGCCTCCCTGCCAGGCAGTCTTTGGCATTTCTAGGTACATGGTTTCTGCACAAAAAGCTTCATTTATAGACATTTACTAAAACTGTCTTATCATTTGTGAAGGAGCAGATTTCAAAAGTGACTCAGTACCTGCATTTGCACCATCTTGTTTTCACATAATTCTGTTAATTTGATAAATCCTAATAAAAGGATCCTGGAAGCCAGTTTGGTCTAGCACAGACATGTCAAACACATGGCCCCAGGGCCGGATGCGGCCCGCGAAGTGGTTTCATGTGGCCTGCGAAGCCATTCTGGAAACAGTGAGGGAACGGCCCCTGCTGCCTTGGCCCTGGCCCTGGCCGGCCAGGAGCCAATGTACAATTTTGTAGTGGCCATCTATGCTGAAAGGCATTCAGTCTTAGCTCCACAAGGCTGTCCGGAAACAGCGAGGAACCAGCCCCTGCCACGTTGGCCCTGCCCCCTGGGTGCATGCTGGGGAGGTGTCACCCTTTGTGAGGAATGAAGAAATGGACCATCGCCTGGAAGTGGCCAGCAAATGGCCCTCGCCTACTTCACATATCTGGCTTGATGGGCTCCGGGGGAGGGGTTTCGGCAGGCAGCGGGGTGCTTTCACACCGCCAAGAGGCTGAGCCGGGCGGCCCGAATCCAAAAAGAAGCGCGACGCCGCCCAGCCCCCAGCCTGCCCGGTTTCGGCCTGCAGTGGGGTACTCTCAGTGCCAAGAGCTGAGCCGGGCGGCGCGAATCTGATGAGAAGTGCAATGTTGCATAGCCCCCAGCCTGCCCAGTTTCAGCATGCAGCAAGGTGCAAAGCTGACGAGCTTCCCACCGCCCGGGTCAACCTCTCGGCGCTGTGAGGAAAGTGCCCTGCTGCCTGCCGAAATCGGGCAGGCTGGGGGCTGGGTAGCATCGCGCTTCTTTTTGGATTTGCGCCGCCCGGTTCACCCTCTTAGCTCTGTGTGGAATGCGCCCTGCTGCCTGCCGAAACCAGGCAGGCTGAGAGCTGGGCGGCCTCGTGTTTGTTTTTGGATTCGCGCTGCCTGGCTCAGTCTCTCGGCACTGTGAGGAGAGCGCCCCTCTGCCTGCCGAGACCGGGCAGGCTGGGGGCTGGACAGCATTGTGCAGGTAACGTTGACTTTCATGCTGCTCATGGCATCCCCTCCCCCAGAGCCCACCAAGCCAGATATGTGAAGTAGGCGAGGGCCATGTGCTGGCCACTTCCAGGCGATGGTGCATTTCTTCATTCCTCACGAAGGGTGACACCTCCCCAGCTGCATTTCTTGCCTGTTTTTCTCCCTCCCTCATCCCAAATATTTTCCCACCACTCTGTTCTTAGGAAGGAAGGAAGGAAAGGAGAGGGAGGGTCTGAGGGAAGTCCTGCCTTAGTCCTGCCCTGCTGCCCTTTCACCATCCCCTTGCCCCCTCCTCCTGGCCTATCCTGGGGGTCCCCA
>NW_015419424.1:0-1489 GCF_001527695.2 Protobothrops mucrosquamatus | reverse complement strand
ACGAACTACCCCCCGAGATCCGGACGATTCCGGATCTCTTAACCTTCCGCCGCGCCCTCAAGACATGGCTTTTTCAACAAGCGGGCCTGACCTAAGGTGAGTTTTAAATAGGGACAATTTTTAAACAATTTTAAAGAGCCACAGCTACCAATATTTGGATTTTAATTGGTTTTTAGCAGGGGAAAAAAATTTTTTTTTTGTACAATGTTTTAATATGCTGTGAGCCGCCCTGAGTCCCATGGGGAGAAGGGCGGCATATAAATTTAAATATAAATAAATATAAATAAATTGGGTGAATCTAATTTACTGCTTCCCCCTTCATAAATGTTTGGGAACCTGGTAATAGCATGGAAGTGGTAGAAGAGGCAGCTGGAATCTGCAAACAGCGCTAACCTGAGTTTTCTGCTTATCCATATTATATGAACGCCCTTTTCACATGACTTTATTCTCTCCTCTCGACCTCCCACCCGCCCAGATTGCATTCCCACTTGCTTTCCCCTCTCTCTTCTCCTCCCCTTTGTTAAAATCACATTTTACTGAGGCCAATGTCAAACATTTGGGGATCGGAGGGCTGAGAGCGCTCCGGCACAATTCACATTTTATTATTGAATGTGGTTATAATAATACCTTGTAGGCTCATAAAATGCTTTTATGTTCTAGTCACTTTACAAACATTATCTTATTAATAGTTAACAATTATATCTTTAGTGGTCTGAAACTGTGGCATGGAAAACTGCCAATTGAGAAAAACCTGATATTAGCTTGAGACACTTTAAAAGTGATTAACATGATTCTCTGTAGACAATTACATTGTGCTCGTCTGCAAACTACATGGTGTTTTTTTTTTAATGGGATGGGATGATGTTAGAGGTTAATCTTTGCAGATGTCTAAAGCGTAGGACAGCTTGACAGATATTAAATACGTATGTGTATGCCTAACCTAAATATTTCTTCTAAAATGACAGAAAGGTAGAATTTAAAATTACCTCCCCTTTGTTTCAGAGTTTTCTCCATACCTAGTAGATCAGGGGTAGGCAACCTTGGCTCTTTTATGACTGGTGGACTTCAACTCCCAGAATTCCTGAGCCAGCCATGCTGAGGGGACAGGGAGAGGTTTCCATGCTTAGCCAAGCTGGCTCAGGAATTCTGGGAGTTGAAGTCCACGAGTCATAAAAGAGCCAAGGTTGCCTGCCCCTGGTCTAGTTTATGAAAAGGACTAGGAGTGACATGATTGCAGTGTTCCAATATCTCAGGGGCTGCCCCAAAGAAGAGGGAGTCAAGCTATTCTCAAAAGCGCCTGAAGGCAGGACAAGAAGCAACGGATGGAAACTAATCAAGGAGAGAAGCAACCTAGAACTAAGGAGAAACTTCCTGACAGTTAGAACAATTAACCAATGGAACAACCTGCCTCCAGAAGCGGTGAATGCTCCAACACTGGAAGTTTTTAAGAAGAGACTGGACAGCCATTTGTCCGAAATGGTATAGGGTT
>NW_015419423.1:0-1489 GCF_001527695.2 Protobothrops mucrosquamatus | reverse complement strand
TTCTTTCTTTCTTTCTTTCTTTCTTTCTTTCTTTCCTTCCTTCCTTCCTTTCTTCCTTCATTCTCCCTCCCTCCCTTTCTTCCTTCCCTGGCTGGTTTTGAAGGCCCCCCTCCCTTTCTCTTTCTTTCTCTTTCTCTTTCTCTTTCTCTTTCTCTTTCTCTTTCTTTCTTTCTTTCTTTCTTTCTTTCTTTCTTTCTTTCTTTCTTCCTTCCTTCCTTCCTTCCTTCCTTCCTTCCTTCCTTCCTTTCCTCCCCCCTCCCTCCCTCCATTTCTTTCTCTGTCTCTGTCTCTTTCTACTCCCCCCCCCCAATCTTATTTATGCCTCTCTTCACCTCCCGCCACATGTCTCCTCCACAGGACAGGGGGCGTGTGCATCAGCCACCAGACCTGTCAGTCAAGGCTGCAGAGCAGCGGGGGATCAGTCCATTAGCGGGCGCGTGAGGGGGGGGAAAGGAGGCAATTATCAGCTTTTTGGAGGCTTCACCTAGAGGTGGGGGGAAGGGGAGGGAGGGGGAGAGCATAGAGCAAGTGAGGCCAGGTGGAAAGACGAAGAGGAAGGAGAGAAGAAGCAAGACGGTTGGCCTTTTTGGCCAGGGATGGGAGACCACAAGGAGATCCCAAGGATGGAGAAAAGGCTGGACGGGGAAGAAGCAAGCTGCTCAGCTTTTTTTTAAAGCCAGGGATAGAGACCGTGAGGACATCCCAAGGATGTAAGAAAGCCTGGGCAGGAAAGAAGTGAGCAGGTTACGGATAGGGGACCACAAGGAGATGCCAGGAAGGTTTGGCAAGCCACCATTCATCTCAGCCAGAATTTCTCAACCTTGGCAAGTTCAAGACACATCCCTACATCTTAAAGTGGCCAAAGTTGACAAACAGTGATAATCTAGCCCAACTAGTTCTCCATCCCATCTCAAAAAGGGATGGGGGACCACGAGGAGAGCCTGAGATATACCCCAGATTGGGTGACCGGAAGAAAAAAAAATCAGGAGGAAGGAAGGAAGGAAGGAAGCCCCCGAGCAGTGTTCTATCTTACCCTCCAGAGACCAAGCCGATCCCTGTCCATTCTGACGAGCCGAGGGTTGCCCGGGCCAGGACCAGACCCGGGACTCGGGCCAAAGCATCAAATGAGCAGCAGGGCCAGGGGCCGGGACCAGAGAGGCGGAGCGGGCTGTACAATCCCGAGAGAGAGAGGCACGTGGGAACGCGACTCCCAGAGTCGAGCCAGAGAAGCGGAGGGGGTTGCACAATCCCGAGACACGGATGCACGTGGGAATGCGACTCCCTCCCCCACTAGAGAGGGAAAGGCGGCATTAATATGCAGGCAGGGGAGCAGCCCCCGCCCCCCCATCATTTGCATCTAAATTAAAACTTCAGACAAAGCCGCCGCAGCCGCCAGCCACAAAAACCCTCGCGATGCCGGGTTTTCCAATCCAGCCCACCCCCTCCAGACCCGTTTATGCCCCCCCCGAGAAAAGCTCCCTTCACACAC
>NW_015419422.1:0-1489 GCF_001527695.2 Protobothrops mucrosquamatus | reverse complement strand
CAGTCGGGGTTGATCTCCTCTAGGACTGACCGGTTGGATCGCCTTGCAGTCCAGGGGACTGGCAGGAGTCTTCTCCAGCACCATAGTTCAAAAGTCTCCATTCTGTGGCGCTCAGCCTTTCTTACGGTCCAACTTTCACAGCCATACATTGCAACTGGGAAAACCATGGCCTTGACTATACGCACTTTTGTTGGCAGGGTGATGTCTCTGCTTTTTAGTCTGCTGTCTAGATTTGCCATAGCTTTCCTCCCCAGGAGCAAGCGTCTTTTAATTTCTTGGCTGCAGTCCCCATCTGAGGTGATCTTGGAGCCCAGGAAAATAAAATTATCCGATAATAATAAAAATAATAACCCGCTCTTGGGCTCTTTAAGTGGTCTCAGCCGAGCCAGGCCATCTCCTGAGGCTTCTCCTGAGCAGGCAAGGGTGCTGAAGTAATGGCAGGGCTCCTATTGTGTCACAACCCGGTGTGTGTCGGCAGAAGGAAAGTCTCTCCTGGAAACTGGTCTTCCTTCTGCCTTCAGCAGATTTTGTCTGCCTTTCAGACCTCAAAGCAAGCCTGAGAAATTAAACCGGGCAGGCAAGTTTCTGGGCGATGATGTGATTTCTGGAAGTCTTCCCAAGTCCCACAGGCCCACCCTGGGAAGGAAGCGGGCGTGAGAAACAGTAACGCAACGGTGTCTTCTATGTAAATGTTGTGGAGAATTGTCTAACTGAGAGCTTTCTCCCTGCAGCTCCCTTTTCGAAACCAGCCAGTCTTGCCATCGCTTGCCCTGTCACCGCAAATTTGTTCCTGTTTGGCAAACCTGAACGTGGATGTTCAGGCAAAAACAAATACCGTTTGAAGGCCCTCTGTGTAATTTTTGCCCAGCCTTCTGTGTTGCATTCCAAAAAGTCCTTCTGGCATCTTTTCTCAAACCTTTGACTGGCTGAGGCCATAGGAGCCTCTGAATTTTTCCTCTATGAGAAGAAGTTGCGTGCTGTATCCACATACAGGTAGTCCCCGACTTACAACAATTTATTCAGTGACTGTTTGACGTTACAGCAGCACTGAAAAATGACTTGTGACTGGTTTTCCCACGGTCATGGGATCGAAATTCAGGCCCTCGACAACTGGCGTGTATTTATGACAGTTGCATCGTGCTGGGGGGGTCACGTGATCCCCATGTGCAACCTTCCCAGCTGGCTTCTGACAAGCAAAGTCAATGGGTGTGTGTGTGCCAGATTCGCTTAACAGCTGCATGATTCTTTTAACAACTGAGGCCAAAAAAAATGTTAGAAAATGGTACACAGCTCACTTAATGACGGTCTAGCTTGCCAATATTTATTTATTTATTTATTTATTTATTTATTGGATTTATATCCCGCCCTTCTCCCGTAGGACTCAGGGCGGCTGACAATCTATTTAAAATACATACAAAACAATACAAATTTAAAATTAATTAAAAGGAATATTTAAATATTTGTCAAATTTTAAAATATAATTAAAACC
>NW_015419421.1:0-1489 GCF_001527695.2 Protobothrops mucrosquamatus | reverse complement strand
TCGGAGAAAAGGTGGCGGAACTCAAACCTGGCCACGCCCTCATCAAACCCTAGGACCGCCCCTTTAGAGAACAGGAATGCAAGTAAAATTTGGGAGGGGCTATTTCCGGTGTGGGAGGGGCTATTTCCGGTGCGGCCGGCCCGGAAAAAGGTGCCGGAACGCGGTTCCGCTGCGTTCCGGCTGAAAAAAAGCCCTGGATAATAGTATTGTCAACTGCTATTCCAATGCTTTCTCCTAGTGTATATTGATCTGTATTCTGCCTGTCCCGCCCCCCTCCCCCAGCTCCTTCTCACTGAGCCAAAGTTCTTCCTCTTATCTAAGACAAGAAAACTTCAGATCTGTGTTTTGTTGAATGTATCTATGAGGGTTTTGTAGTCATACCTCCATAGTAGTGCTGTGAGATCAAAAATAATATTATATAACACCTAGAGCAGTGGTTCTCAACCTTTTTAATGCCGCGACCCCAACCGGTCGTAAGTCGAGGACTAAACCGGTCGTAAGTCGAGGACTAAACCGGTCGTAAGTCGCGGACTGCCCAACTGGTTGTAAGTTGAGGACTTTCCCTGCCCGGGAGCACCGCGCATGCGTGTTTCTGCCCCCTGCGCCGGCCAAGGCGTAGCTGGCAAGTGGCAGAGACGGAGCAGGCCAACCACCAGCTGGCCCAGCCCAAGGGAGGTAAGGCACCCGCCGGAAAAGGGGGAAAAATGGCGGACAAAAATGGCGGACAAAAAAATGGCGGACAGCCTTGCTTGGCGACCCCCGTGAAATGGTCGATCGACCCCAAATGGGGTCCCAACCCACAGGTTGAGAACCACTGACCTAGAGATATTAGAATAAAAATTTACTATCTTGCCCAGAATAAGAAAATGTCACCAGGCAATCAATAAAACTATTTTAATTATTATGCTACCTTAAATAACATATATTCTTCTTCAAGAGTAGACACAAATATAATTGAGCTATACAGTTTCATGTATGCTGAAAGCAAAGTTTATATCAGCTGTTATATTAGTGAGCTCATAAAGAAAGCCAAATATAGTACAAAGAAGGAAAAGAGCCTTGGTCCAATGAATCTAAAATGCTGCCTACAATAGCTACAAAATCCAAAACATCACAAAGAATTTTAATACTCTTAAATATTAAGTCTCATACCTAAGGCTTTAGGGATAATACCTGATACTACTTCACCATGAAATGAAAAGTTCTTGGTATCTCCTTATTCTATAATTTGGGCATGTTAATATAAGATTTGTATTTAGCTGGCCATATTAGGCTGATATACCTTATGTATCATCTGCATTTTTGGGATAGTAGAAGTCTATAAATCAAATCCTGTCATTAAACCAGTAACAATGTTAATGCTATCTCAAAGACATGCTAAAATTCAGTTTGTCATTTTGAGATTCAAGTTATATCTCTGCAACAATGCACAGTGCACTTTAAGTTAAAAATGAAACAACAATATATACGAAGTAATCCTGTGATGCAG
>NW_015419420.1:0-1489 GCF_001527695.2 Protobothrops mucrosquamatus | reverse complement strand
TTTATCAGTCTAGAAATAAACAATGTGGGAATGTGTGCGGGTTCACGTTCACAGTTAGGTTCCAAAAATTGGTAAATTGTGAGTTCTGTGCTCTCCCTAAACGAGAGAGCCTCCATATCAACACCAAGAGAGGAGAACAGTTGGTGGATCCTATTTTTTTCATATAAAGTTTCAATAAAGGGTTGTTGTTGTTTTTTTTAAAAAAAAGATGTTTAAAAACTAATGTGGACTAATATAAAGAAAAGAAAAAGGAAGAAATCAAGGAGAAAGCTAAAAGTGCAAGAAAGGAAAAAATACTAGAGGAAAAAAAATACAAAGAAGTAGCTTCCTATCTTTGCAGCATTTATAAGTACAATTGTAAATTTGCTTCTTACTCTATGGTTATAACATAACTCTCTATAAATTAACCTGTGTAATCATCAAAAACAAATTATAATTTCATTTTTTTGTTTCCTGCAAAAAGGGGTTTATACAATCAACAAATGGAACCAATGGAACAACCTGCCTCCAGAAGTGGTGAATGTTCCAACACTTGAAGTTTTTAAAAAGAGACTGGACAGTCATTTGTCCGAAATGGTATAGGGTTTCCTGCCTGAGCAGGGGGGTGGACTAGATGACCTCCAAGGTCCCTTCCAACTTTTATTATTATTATTATTATTATTATTATTATTATTATTATTATTATTATTATTATTATTATTATTATTATTAACAATATACACAGATACTGTCTTTTCTCTAATCGAAGAAGTCAATTTAGCCTTCTCCACAAGTTCCATCATCTTCACCAGCAATTCCTCCATTGTACATAATATCTTTTTCTATTTTTATGCCTAGTTGGTGGATCCTACTGATTTACTGATCTCTCTTGCAAACAGATGAGGGGCTTGTTTACTCTCTAGTTCCTAATGTCCCAAAGGTGCATAAAATTCTTCCATTCCCCACCATCCGGTCAGAACTGAAGAAGCTTCTTGGATGAGAAATGAAACGTCTTAAAAAACAAACAAACAAGAAAGTCCAGTTGCCTCTTGAAAAAGCACCTTTGGGACAACCATGACCTGGATGATGGAGAATCTCAATAGACATCTAGTTCTTAATATTAATAATAACTCCATGGCAGGGCGATTTGTCAAACATATTGCTCTAATGCAGCCCAGCTTTAATCACTAAACTATGGCTTAATGCTACATATAAATCACTTATGCCTATCCATAGCCATTGGAAGCAACGACAACATTGCTTTTGCACCAACACCAGCCATATTGCTCAACAGAAGGGCATTTTTTTTTTAAAAAAAAAGATATATTCTAAAACGGTTCTGGTTCTTTATTCATTTGTTTTTCATGGCTCAGCTCTGATTGTTTGAAAACCTGCTGCTGCTTTTGGAACACCCTGTCTATAGCTGCAAATACACAATTAATTTGCCGCACAATTAAAATGATGCATATTTGTCGCATCCCTGTTCAGAAGGCATTATGCTGCCACATTG
>NW_015419419.1:0-1489 GCF_001527695.2 Protobothrops mucrosquamatus | reverse complement strand
AGGAAGGGAGATCAGGGATCACCCTGATCTCTGGGGGCAGCTCATTCCAGAGGGTGGGAGCTCCCACAGAGAAGGCCCTCCCCCTTGGGGTCGCCAGCCGGCACTGTCTGGCCGACGGCACCCTGAGGAGACCCACCCTGTGGGAGCGTACAGGCCGATGGGAGGTAATCTGTGGCAGGAGGCGGTCTCGAAGGTATACACTTATGGTAATGACACTTTTTTTCCTCTTTTATATTGACCCATATACATTCTGGAGAGATTTTATCTTGGATTATGGACATTTCTGTAGATATGTAGTGTTCTCTTACATATAGTGCAACTTCCCCTCCTCTTTTTGTAGACCTGTTTTTTTTTGAACAATTTGTATCCATCCATCAGTCCATTCCATTCATGGGTTTTGTCCCACCAGGTTTCTGTAATGCGAACTATGTCATACCCTCCCTTGTATACACTTGGTCTACTGCCGGCAGTAGGCCCTGGTCTACCGCTGTTTGTAGCACCTGGAGTGCTGCTGTCTGTAGGCCCTGGTCTACGGTTGTCTGTAGCACCTGGTGTGCTGCCGTCTGTAGGCCCTGGTCTACCATCATTTGTGACACTTGGTCTGCTGTCATCTGTAGGTCCTGGTCTACCTCCATCCATAGCACTTGGTCCACTGTTGTCTGTAGGCCCTGGTCTACTGTGCTGCAGCATTCCACCACCCCCACCAACAGCTCCACAGCCACGTGGCTCTCCTTTGCTGGTCTGTCATGTCGGTGTTCTGTTTCCTTCAGCAAACAGGGCTGCCTTGATGGTTCACAGTAAGATCTCCTCTTCTCTCCCTGGCTGGCTCTCCTCTCTTCTCCACTATTTCACTGGCTCTCCTGTTTCTCCTCTCTGCCAGTCATTGCATTGCCCTCAGTTGGCTTTCCTCTCCGCCTCACAGCTGATTCTCCGCTCTGCTCTGCAGATTGTTCTTCTCCTTTCTTCTTCAGTCTTTTTTGTTTTTCTGACTTATCTTTCCCTCTTTACCTCTTCTCCTACCATTTTGTCTTAGTTTAAGATAACTTAGTTTAATAGCAACTTCTTTTCCCACGATGTAACCAAGCTTCTTCTGTGGCTGCCATCTTGTCCCAATCAATGTACTTGTATGTGTGTGTCTGTGTGTGTTGGGATGTTACAAGGGAAGGGAAGTGTCAAAAGTCCCATTACCTAAATGAATTTTCATTTGTGTGATATTGAATTCAGCCCTTCATTGTTACTAATTCTAATCATATTTCCCATTAACTTTGCCCTGCTCCAACAATATTTGGAATTTATTTATTTATTTATTTATTAAATTTATATACCGCCCTATCTCCCTTGGAAAAGATAATCAAAAAACAGATCTGAGAAAAACTAGAAGCAAAAAAAGTTATAACTAGTAGCCAGCACAGGTTTGTTAAAAACAGATCATGCCAAACCCATCTCATCTCATTCTTCAATAAAGTGTCTAAGCTAGTAGACCAGCGAA
>NW_015419418.1:0-1489 GCF_001527695.2 Protobothrops mucrosquamatus | reverse complement strand
AAGACCTTTTTCTAGACTCATCAAAATTCTCTTTACAATAGGGTTCAGAGGAAAGCTTTTACAGTGTTTTTCCTCTTTGGTCTTTGCAAAATAATTATCAAAATGTACCCCCAACTGAGCAATTGGGATATTTGAAAAGAATGATGGGGGAGGAGGAGGGGTTATTGAGGGTTGGGGGGAGTTATTGACATAGTTGTGGAGCTTGATTGCCCTGAGGAAGATAGCTATATCAGAGGTTCAATCATATTGAACAGGTCTCATAAAAGAAGTCAGACAAAGAATGTCTCTTCTATAAACTACATGAACTTACAGAAACCTATACTGGACAATTTATTGACTGGGTCAACAGGGACTGTGCTATGTGGAAGTTGAGTCATGGCAGCTGGACTTCTTTTCTTGTTAGTTTGAAATGTTTTGTTGCTTATTCAAGTAGCTTCTTCAGTCTGAGCTCAGACTGAACAAATTACTTGGATAAGCATCAAAACATTTTGAACTAACAAAAAAAGAACTCGAAACTTCATTTCCAGACAGCTCTACCTGGATGACTGGATGATATTTTCATTGACCAGGATCATGCTAGGGTCATGGATTTCCTCAACACCTGGTAACAAGTGGTCTACAGGACTCAGGAATGTTAGCTGAACAACCATGACCAGCAGCTGCAAGATTACTGGAAGAAAAGTTGCTTACCCATCACCAATATACAAGGTTAAAAAAAATTGCTATTACAAATCAAGTCCACTGAGAAGAGGATATTTGAAAAGAATGCAACAGTTCTGGAAAGAATAATATTCAGAATCAGCCATAACAGAACTCAGGCTAGCTGATCAATGTTGATTTATAATATGAAATAAAATATTCACAGAAATTGAACTGGAAGAACTGATAAAGTCTACCGGGGTGAAGAAATAAAAACCTTGTCAGAAGTAGCTCAGACAGTAGAGACAAACCAGAGGAAGTCCGTAATAGAGGAAGCCAGCATCTCTACTGAACTATTCTCATTTCCAAACCATGCACCTTTTCTCTACCTTCTCCTCAGAAAGAACAAAGCCATCTATCTAGAAGACAAGAGGAAATGAAATGAAGAATAATCAAACACCTAAAACAACACAAAATAACAGAAAAAGGTTACCTGCACTGAAACCTGTTCTGAAGAAACAGCTAGCACAAATTCTAAAATATGCCAATACTGTAATATAGAATGTAATGACCAGCTCACTGCAAGAAACAAACCAAGTGATGTACAGCATAACTGAATATCTGGAATGCAAAATGAACAAACAAGGGGGGAAAAAGCCAAACAGTGCATCATTAAAATGGAAAATCAGATTGGGAAATAAGATTAGAACAGATGAAAGAAAAGAAGTTGAAGAACAAGAAAACCATAGAATACCTGATCAAGAAATGTCACCTAGAGACAAGGAAGATCAGGGAAGCATTGGAAGTAAGAAAGTAACAAATTACAAATAACAGCTGTAGCCAAGAAGAT
>NW_015419417.1:0-1489 GCF_001527695.2 Protobothrops mucrosquamatus | reverse complement strand
CTGGGTTGGGGGGCGGCGGGGAGGGAGGGAGGGAAAAAGAGCATGGGGGGGGCTGCCCCACTTAACGACCTCCTGTCCATCCGAACTGTCAATTCCAGGCAGAGGTGATGAAGTGAAAGTTTCCTTTCAAAAAAAGGAAAAAAAGGAGGGGGGTCTTTTTGGGTCTGGGGGCTCCGAAGGTGGGAACAGCATCCCAGCCTCCTTTTTTGGGGGGGGGCTGTTGTGTGAATTAATGTAGGGGAGGCAGATGGGGCCGAGCTGCAAAAACCTCCCAAGCGTGGTGAATTTGCTGGCTTTTCCCAGGGCTACACTGGAGGCCCTGGCTGGGCTCAGCTCTGGATGATGATCATTTTTTAAAAATTTTATTTTCGGTGGCTTTGCAAAACAACAACAACAACAACAAAAATAACCAGGCCGCTTCTGCTGTTTTCTGAGGGCTCCTTCTTTGAAAGGCAGATTATTCTAGCCTTTCCCAGCATCGCTGCTTTTCTGCTTAGAGGCGGACTTTCATTTTTAATAAGAATGACAGAGGTAATAATTGGGGGCAAAATTGTATGACATCCGTGGTAAATATCTTAATACACACACAAAAAAAATCCCAATTAAGTCTTAGGAGGACTTCGGTTCCGGAAGTTTTTTCCGTATGATTATTTGGAAGGCTGTTTATTTATCTCATCAATTTCTGCAGCTTGCCTCTTTCAGTCAAGGACTCATGTCTTTCTTACACCTAATCTGATATCCGATACTGTTTGACTTGCTTTAACCATGGATAACTTGATTATTAAGTAGCATTTGAGGGATGTTTCGACCTGTGCTATATAGGGCTTGTGGACCTAAAATTGCTGAACAGACACCGTTAAAACATTGCAGATGTTATTAAGTTTTCAGTTGTTAGTATATCCCGGTTGCTAAAAATGACACCGAAAGGCCTCAAGAATTTCTGAAATTGTTAGCAAAGAATTCCATAGATGCCTTTGTTTATCATAACAGGAGAAATAAATAAAACAGCACTGGTAATATGGCTTTAAATTATAGTTGCGGTTTGCTGGTATTTTAAACCCTACCAAGTTCCCCCCCCCCCCCCCCAAAAAAAAATAATTGTCTTTATTTTAGATTTATTACATTTGTGTACAAAAGGCACATCCCTTTCCAGCTCTAGGAATTCTGGAAGTTGTAGTCCATACATCTTAAAGTTGAGAAATACCGAGATAGACAGAACAAAAAATACAACGGGGAACCGGGTTTCATTTTGGCATCTTGTTTAATGAAGCAAACAAGTGTAGTGTGCTTTATTTTGTGATTAAGATCAGTTCTTTCCATCTGCTGCAAACAACCTTGTTGTGTAAAATGTCTCCAGTCTTGCTGGGTGATATTTTCAATTATAGTGGGGATTTTTTTGTGTTTGTGTATGTGTGTCGTGTATCTTTCAGGTGACAGGAAATACCCCGATGATAATGAATTAAGAGGGTGGAGGATATTGGCATAATTG
>NW_015419416.1:0-1490 GCF_001527695.2 Protobothrops mucrosquamatus | reverse complement strand
GAGGAGACCCACTCTATGGGAGCGTACCGGTCGATGGGAGGTACTCTGCGGCAGGAGGCGGTCTCGAAGATATCCGGGTCCGATGCCATGGAGCGCTTTAAAGATGATAGTCAACACCTTAAAGCACACCCGGAAGGCCACAGGCAGCCAATGCAGCTCGCGCAGCAGCGGTGTCACGTGGGAACGCCGAGTCCCCCCCTTGAGGATTCTCATCCATGGAATCCTTTTCAAGCCCTCTCTATGTTTATTGAAATTAGCTCTCTTGAAGTCCAAGACTCTAGTTTGACTGTGTTTTATTGCTTGTGCTTCCATAATGTTGAATTCCAATATTGCATGATCACTTCCTCCCAGGGTTCCTATGGCTTCAACACCTTCTATCATTTCATCTCTGTTAGTGAGAATTAGATCCAAAATGGCTAATCCCCTAGTTCCCTTCAATGAAGTGATGTAATTACATGCTGCTGTCTCCTTGGACAGCAAAGAGAAGTTTCTTCTGGCCCAATTGTGGTGTGCCTCAAATGACAAAATCCTGAGCTTTATCAATTTCTGGTCAGTTACACAGTTCCTGTATTTTTATTCTTATAAAAACTGGCCTACTTGATTTCCCTGCATATACAAGCAGCCAGCAGCAAACCATTCCTTCAACTGATTTTCAAGCTTTTGAAACCATTATTTTCTTTTCTGTCTCTCACAACAAAGAGAGACTGTACAATACAATTCACAATTATCATTGCAATTCAGCGAAATTCCGTCCATGAATATAAGCTGAAAGACTGTCTTGATGTCCTTTTACTTTTTCTCCCTTTCTGTGAATAGATTTTTGTTACTCCGGTGTAATTAGTGTAGTTCAGTGAGTGGGACACTAAGTGATTTTTTTTTCCACTGTCTTGTTGGACAAATGAAGGAATGATTGATTTCTGGTATTCCCTGCCTTTTTCTATGCTTTCCAGAGTTAACAAGAATAAAAATCATTTTATGACAGTCTTCAAAATGCTTTGAATGGATTGAGGAATGCAAGTAATATCATATGAAAGATTTCTCCAATTTCCTCAACATTTATTCATGTTTTTCTTTATGTGACATGTTCTATGTGCCAAAGACTTCTAAATACAGACTGGTAACTGATTCTCTGGTAGTGTCAAAACTCTGTAACAGTAGCAGCCATCCTGGTCTAGATTCACTGTTTCTAGCAACCAGTGCTTGTTGCGATGTAATTGCATTAAAAATAGATACTGATTGAGCAGAATCCAGAGTGTATTAGTTTGTTTTGCACAATTTTAAATGTATGTCGGCTAGGATACATGAGGAACATCTTGAGGTGTCCTTTCAGTAGAATCTCAGAAGAATCCCTCTACTGTTGAATACAAAGTGATACTCTGAGCAGTGAGGAAACTTGGCAATTGTATTGCTCAGTGTCTCATAATCTGCTTCAGTGCATCCTTTGTTGCCTACACTGGCTTTTCAGTTTGCTTGATAATGACAGGGTAGAA
>NW_015419415.1:0-1490 GCF_001527695.2 Protobothrops mucrosquamatus | reverse complement strand
AACTGGATTTGATATTTTCAATTGGGTCACATTTCCAAACAAGTCCTTTATGAAAGTCCAAATTGGAAAGATCGACTCCACAGCTCCCCCAGACAAGTTCCTGACCATATCTGAAAAAGAAGCCATTTGGCCTCTCATATTTAACCAGGTGAGTCTCATTTTTCCCTGTTCCTGAAATTATCAGGCACTGATCCATTGAAGTAAATGATTAAATAACCACAATTACAGCAATACTTGGAGTAAGCAAGTGTTTAGCAATCTGTATGTTATTCATTACAAGTATTGCTTGACTTAACACAGTTCATTTAGTGATCGTTTGAAGTTACAATGACACTGAAAAAAATGATGTGTGACTATTTTTCGCACTCAGAACCATTGCAACATCCCCATGGTCCTGTGATCAAAACACAACTGACTCATATTTATGACAGTAGCATTGTCCCACCTTTTTGAGTTACTGGAAAGCCAGATTCACTTACTTCAGTGATTCACTCAACAACTGTGGTGAGAATGGTCATTGGTCATGGAGCAAATTCACTTATCTCTGTCAGCAACAGAAATGTTGGGCTCAATTGTAGTTGTACATCAAAGACTACCTGTGTTATCATTTATTTATTAAACTTATATGCTCTCCATCTCTAGGTGGTTTGTAATCGTAAAAACAACTTAATATATCAAAACAATAAATATTGACATTAAAATTGATTTACAATTGTCAAGAGAAGGAAGGAAGCTAGATGTCCATGGGAAGGAGGTAGGATCATATCTTAGTCCATTAGTCCACTAACCACCCCTAGAATAATACATCCAATTGGAGCTCCAGGCCAGTTGCAAAAAACAAGGTTTTCAGGCCCTTTGAAATGCCCAAAGGAGTGAGTGGGTATTTTTTTCTTTTGAATATGACATGAACACAAGCTACTAAACTCAAAGAAGTGTTTGTGTATGTGTGTGTGTGTGGGGGGGTGTCCTTGTTGCTTCTTGAGTTTGGTTGTTTTCATTTAAACATTTCATTACCCAAACTAAATAACATCATTTATTTATCATTTACCTTATGATTTATCATGAAGTGTTGTATTTTATGAGTTTAAGATGAGACAAATTCCTTGTGTGTCCAACCACACTTGGCCAATAAAGAATTCTATTCTATTCTATTCTATTCTATTCTATTCTATTCTATTCTATTCTATTCTAATCTAATCTAATCTAATCTAATCATCATTGTGATACCAAACTCAGAGAGCACCAAGGATCTTCATTTCCACCCAGAACTATAAATATTCCTCTTTACTGGGATCAAAGAGGTGGCTTAGGATTTATATATATAAATATATAATTTAATTCCAGTGCTAAGCTATCTTAGTACACATGATGTATTTCTAACTCAATTTGCAAAATAGTTAGAGATCTGTTTACTTTAAGATAAATAAACATTTATTAAAGTAGAATGGATTTTTTTTAAAGGCATATACAAATTTCATGACTTCAGCACT
>NW_015419414.1:0-1490 GCF_001527695.2 Protobothrops mucrosquamatus | reverse complement strand
AGGTTGTATCCTTTGCTCTAAGACATGCATTTTAGTCAACTGGTATTCTCAGAAAAGTAGAGACGGAGTAAACTTACATGACTTAAAAACAGACTCAGTATGGAGAGAACTGTTTCAAGACGACTTGTTCCTATGAAATTTTAGTCATAGCCCAAACTACTTCTCAAGATGAAAAACTGAAGAACAGCAAGTAGAGGAACTATTCAGGAGTTCTTGGCTTCCATGACAGCCTTGGACTTGACCCAATTAGTACATGCCCCCACTCACACGGGAGGACACACACTGGATCTAATTTTTGTCTCTGGCCAGTGGCAGAATGATCTGGAAACAGGGGAGGTAGTCATTGAGCCCCTGTCATGGTCAGATCATTCACTCCTGAAGATGGACTTCCGGACCGCTCCCCCCTGCCGCAGGGAGACGGAACCGCGTAGATGGTTCCGTCCCAGGCGCCTGATGGACCCTGAGAGGTTCCTGACGGAGCTTGGGCCATATCCGGAGGATCTAGTTCACGACTCGGCGGAAAATCTGGCGGCGGCCTGGGAAGTAGCCGCTGCCGCAGCATTGGACCGAGTCGTGCCTTTGCGGCCTCTGACCCGGCGCAGATCTCAACTGGCTCCCTGGTTTACTGAGGAGCTGAGAGAGATGAAACGCCGGAAAAGACGCCTAGAGAGCAGTTGGAGGGCTAGCTGAACCGAATCCGACCGAGCACAGGTAAGGATGCATGTTAGATCCTACCTAGTGGCGATGAGGGTGGCTAGATCTAATTACTATTCCACACTCATCGCGTCATCAGATAACCGCCCGGCCGCCCTCTTCAGGGTGACCCGCTCTCTCCTCCAGTTGAGGGGGGGAGGGGATCCCCTGGAGGGGAGGGCCGAGGACTTTGCTCAATATCTGTATGACAAAATCGCTCGGATCCGAGAAGGCCTTGACTCTGACTGGGTGGCCCCGGGGGAGGAGACGGGAGCAGGTCTTGAGACTGTTGTATGGGAGGAGTTTGACTCTGTGGCTCCCGAGGACGTGGACAGGATCCTGGGGAGGCTGAATGCAACCACGTTTACTGGATCCGTGCCCCTCCTGGCTGGTACTGGCGGCTCGGGAGGGTACACGAGCCTGGCTCCAGGGAATTATAAACACTTCTTTGCGGGAGGGTGCCTTCCCCGCGGCCTTAAAGGAGGCGGTGGTGAGGCCCCTCCTTAAGAAGCCCTCCCTGGACCCAGATGTATTGGCTAACTATCGCCCGGTCTCCAACCTTCGCTTTGTGGCGAAGGTTGTTGAGAGTGTGGTTGCACAGCAATTCCCTCGGCACCTGGAGGAAACAGTCTATCTGGACCCGCTCCAGTCGGGCTTCAGGCCGGGATACAGCACGGAAACGGCATTGGTCACGCTGGTAAATGATCTCTGGAGGGCCCGGGACAGGGGTCATTCCTCTGTCCTTGTTCTTTTGGACCTCTCAGCGGCTTTTGATACCGTGGACCACGGTATCATGC
>NW_015419413.1:0-1490 GCF_001527695.2 Protobothrops mucrosquamatus | reverse complement strand
ACCAGTGAAAATATTGCTTATTCCCACTTCACATTTCGGAGGTTATATTTTTGCCTATGGATTGTTGGTAAGTCACATCACTCGGAGTCTGATATTACAGTTTTTCATTATCATGAAATGTAGCTAAAAGTCAATAGGCTTGACCATCTAATGACATTCTAAATATGCTAGAAAATGCAAATCCCCCACAATACGTATTGAGATTTATTCAGACAAACAAAGGTAACAGAAGTCTTTTGTACGTTTGTCACTCATTTCCAGTGCTCTGTTGTTGCAGTGTCAAATAATGCCAGTGATTTCAGGACAATTACTGTAATTTTAAACTCTCAACAAATTAAGTGATAAAGACTAATCGTCCAAAGAGGACACTATCCCATTTACCCCTCCCTACTTTACAAGTAAATTTTAATTGGTGGAGGATGAATTTCAAATCCTGACTGATTAGAAAATTGACCCGTTTCACCACGAACAAATTTGATTTCTTACAAATAAAAGCTGTTCCTTGTAAGTATTTTTAATTAGGTTTCCTGCCACCTCAGAGGCGACGAAGATGTAAAGATACATAAGGATTGCTTTTCCTGCTTGCTTGCTTGTTTGCTTGTTTTATATCGCCTGCAAATGACTTTAGCAACAAAGTTAATTCCTAACGGTAAATTAATGATAAGGGAATTTTTCCCAATCTGGTACCTTTCACCAGTCTTGTACAAGGAATGAAAATAAACATGGGTGGAGAGATGGCACCAGGCCAAAGAGGTATCCTTGTAAATAAAACAAATCCTGGTTATTGAGATCCCCTTATTCCGATGATCATCAACTTAGTAGCAAGTAAGTTACACCAGACTCTCTCAACGTTCACGCTTCTCAATGCTCACGCAGACTGTGGAATGGGCTAACTCGCCGTGGCCAAATCGGCACGGCCAGCTCGCCACGGCCAATTTGCTGCAGCCAACTTACTACAGGACTACTTGCTATGGCCAATTTGCTGCAGCCAACTTACTACAGGACTACTTGCTATGGCCAATTTGCCGCAGGCCAAGTGTTACACTAATATCGAAGGAATGGTGGAATAGAATCATTAAAGAAAGGATGCCAAAGGAGAGACGACATGAAATGTGAACGACAAAAATTAAAATGTTTAAATATTTAAATTGAATTTGTTGAATGGTCCGACGGTGAGTTGGCCGGTGATGACTTCTCCGTGCTGAGTTGTCCTATGGCAAGTTGGCCGTGCCAGGTTGTCCCATTCTGCAGTTGGCATTGTTCCCTTGCTGAGAATAGCACTTAACCCTAGCACAGTGGTTCTCAACCTGTGGGTCGGGACCCCATTTGGGGTCGATCGACCATTTCACGGGGGTCGCCAAGCAAGGCTGTCCGCCATTTTTTTTGTCCGCCATTTTTTTCCCCTTTTCCGGCGGGTGCCTTACCTCCCTTGGGCTGGGCCAGCTGGTGGTCGGCCTGCTCCGTCTCTGCCGCTTGCCAGCTACGCCTCG
>NW_015419412.1:0-1490 GCF_001527695.2 Protobothrops mucrosquamatus | reverse complement strand
ACAAGCGGGCCTGGCCTAGGGAGGATTTTTAAACTGGGTTTTTTAGAAATTTTAATTATCACAACACAAAAATTTTGGTTTTAATTTGGTTTTATTCGGTGGGGTGTGTGGGTCTTTCTTTGTTTTAATAATGTTGTGAGCCGCCCTGAGTCCTTCGGGAGAAGGGCGGGATACAAATTGGAATAATAATAATAATAATGTCATTCTGTATTCATTTGTCAAGATGTTGAACTGTGATTATGGACTTTATAAGATAGTAAGCAATAAAACAGATTTTGAGCAGTGATCCTTAAGATTTTACAATCAGAGTAAATAGGAATACCTGTAATTCATAGATGGCTGTTGCTTCTCTTAAAGAAATAAACTTTTGGCAGAATTAAAACACAGATGCAATTCCCACGACTTCCCAGCAACACATGGTATAATCTTGTATAGGGTGGTACAAATAATAAAATGACTGTGCTGATATGATGAAATCCCTGCAGGTTTCAGTAACGTGATTCTGACTGCCATCTTGACTTTTCTTACCCCTCTATAGATACTCCTGGATGGATGGTATTATGATGTAATGACCACATTTGCATTTGTGTGTGTGTGAGAGAGACAAAGAAATGTCATATGAAAAGTAATATTTTATTGAAATTACAGCATTAAGAACTGATGTCTAGAGCTAACTTTTATAAAAAAAAAATATGTCATAAAAGTGCTTCTCCTGGAAGAATGAAGCATTGTTGTCCCCTCACTGATCACACAGCAGGAGAACTCAATAGCTGCATTGAAAAAGTTACTTTTAGCTCTTTTGGGCCATCTCCAGCAGAGCTTGAAATATGTGGTTGCTGTTTGAAGGAGAATATTAACAGAAAGGGGAAAAAAAACTCCAAAGTTCATGCAATTGTTAGTAAAATGGAAATGACAAGCTGGGTCTTCTTCCATACTTTAATTTTTTTGTTTAAGAAAATGTATATGGCTACCCAACTCTCTCTCAGTGACTCTGCGCAGCTTACAAAGATAAAAAAAAACTCATATAAAAAAGAAGAAAAAGTGATAACCTTCCACACACCCCGTGACAACAATCAGTCAAATAGGCCACTTGATGGGTTCCATCACACTCTGGGTTCCCCGGGCCTGTTGGCAAAACCAGGTCTTCAGGGTCTTGTGAAAGAGGATCAAAGTGGGGGACAATCTTATTTTTGTGGGGATGTTGTTCCACCAGGAGGGAGCTACCACAGAGAGGGTCCTTCTTCTCGGTCCCACCAGATATATATCTTATGAGACAGACCTGCAACATTCCCTGCTTTCTCAATCTGGTAAATTGGGTAGATTTAACCAGGAGAAGACAGTCCTTCAAATACCCTTTTGTCATTGAAAGTAGCTCTGTCTAGGGAAGTATGGGAAAAATTGGTAGTTTTATGAGGTACCAAGAAATTTCCAGTTCCAACTGCCTTCTTATAAACAATCAAAAAGTACTGAACATTTTTTTTCCTTGCTGG
>NW_015419411.1:0-1490 GCF_001527695.2 Protobothrops mucrosquamatus | reverse complement strand
AATAATAATAATAATAATAATAATAATAATAATAATAATAATAATAATAATAATAATAATAAAGTTGGAAGGGACCTTGGAGGTCATCTAGTCCAACCCCCTGCTCAGGCAGGAAACCCTATACCATTTCGGACAAATGGCTGTCCAGTCTCTTCTTAAAAACCTCCAGTGTTGGAGCATTCACCGCTTCTGGAGGCAGATTATTCCATTGGTTAATTGTTCTAACTGTCAGGAAGTTTCTCCTTAGTTCTAGGTTGCTTCTTTCCTTGCTTAGTTTCCACCCATTGCTTCTTGTCCTGCCTTCAGGCGCTTTGGAGAATAGCTTGACGCCCTCTTCTTTGTGGCAGCCCCTGAGATATTGGAACACTGCTATCATGTCCCCCCTTGTCCTTCTCTTCATTAAACTAGACATACCCAATTCCAGCAGCCTTTCCTTATATGCTTTGGCCTCCAGTCCCCTAAAGATGAGCTTGGACCTACGGTCATACAATGGCACATGAAAATATAAAGGGGGGCATAATATACACAGCATTTGTTCACATTCTACCATAACGCCCAATGTCAGAAGTAGAAACAGCTGCATTGAGTTCTGAGCCCAAAATTGAACCCAAATCTTCTGGATAAATCTAATTCTCAGTCCATCGAACCCCACAGGTAGTAAAAGCAACTACAGATGCAGAATAATAAAGATATTAAAAATTCAATGCATTCTTAGGAAGCTGGATAAAGTGCTGATGTTCTGGGGGATACGAGGGACCTGTTTCAGTTCTTTCATCATCAATAATTTTAGCCCCCCTTTTTTTGGTTGTGGCATATCAGCTCTTAAACATTCACTCATTAAATGGCTAGCAATCTATTTACATTTTACATGCCAAATAACTCATGTTAGATTTCCCCACAGTCATAATGATTTATTTGATAATAGCCAATGATAGTACTGCACTCAATATTTTTTTTATTTTCAGAAGACAGTATTCCAAATGTGACCTTCAAGTTATTGCTGAAAAGAAGCCATCAGTATATAGATTAGACAATGTAGGCAATTCAGATCATACTGACCTATGGATGGCGAATCTCGTGTTTCATGAGTAGCTGAGTTCCCATTCAGATCTCCTGATTCAGATCATGGCTATGCTAAGCGCACCAAT
Source organism: Protobothrops mucrosquamatus (assembly GCF_001527695.2). Classification (NCBI taxonomy): domain Eukaryota; kingdom Metazoa; phylum Chordata; class Lepidosauria; order Squamata; family Viperidae; genus Protobothrops; species Protobothrops mucrosquamatus. The sequence continues at coordinate 342 of NW_015419411.1, read as the reverse complement.
TGGCCCATAAGGGGGAAAAAAAGACCTTTGGACTTTTCTGCCCTGATCTCAAAACAGAAAAGTCAAAGATAGAAGGGAATAGAAAGAGAAGGAGGGGAGGGAGTAGAAGGAGGGAGAGATGGGTACAGTAGAAGTAAAATGGTAGGAGGAGGAGGAGGAGGAAGAAGGGAGAGACAGAGAAAGAGAACTCTGAAGGGGAAATTGAGAATGAAGGTGGAATGAAGAAAGACCTTTGAAGTGAAGAGTGAATAGTGAAGTGAAAGGTGAAAACCTGATGCATTTTCTGATGAGTGCCCATCAACTGGGAAGTTCAGAGAAGTGTATCTCTGTGTAAAATATGCA
>NW_015419410.1:0-1490 GCF_001527695.2 Protobothrops mucrosquamatus | reverse complement strand
ATAATGTTTTATTAGAATTGGACTCAGAAACTGAATTAGTTAAAGATTGTATGATTAAATGGGCTCAAAATATAGGAGAAACAATACCTATGGACACTTGGGAGCTAATCTGGGTGAGAAATGTGAAGTTTACACAAGCTCAAAATCTACGTGAGAATTTTTATAAAATGTTTTATAGATGGCACTTGGATCCTTCAACCATGTCTCATATTTATGTGAATTATGAATCCAAGTGTTGGAGGTGCGGACATCCAGATGCAACTTTTTTCCATATGTGGTGGACCTGTAAGGTTATTAAGGCCTTCTGGATACAATTGTGGTGGAACTTACAGCAAATTTTTTAAAAAAGGATCATCTTTCTCCCACAGCTGTTTCTTTTAGGTATTGTGCAAGATTTAGATGCAAAAGAAATAAATTTGATGCTTTATTGTTTAACTGCTGCTCATTTGCTGATAGCCCAAAATTGGAAGAGCCCAATTCTGCCTACAATGGAAGACTGGAGATTGAAAGTTTCGAATCTTGCTGAAATGGCAAAGATTTCGGCTTATTTGAAGAATTACTCGAATGAACAATTTTTATCAATATGGAGAAGATGGATTGTTTATATTCAAAAGAAGCACAGAGTGGTAGAATATAACTTAGGTTTTTAGATTTTTTTTTATTTCGTTTATTCTTTCTATCATGTAGATTAAGATATTTTGTGGAGTTAGAGATATTAGTATTTGTTTATTTATATATGAATATTATCCTGGGATTAGGTTTGGGAAGTCCGGGGGGAGGGTGGGGGATTTTACTTGTTTTTGTGTTTATCTATGTTTATGATTGTTTTTTATGATGAAAAAATAATAAAATTTCTTTGGAAAAAAAAAAGTTACAAAGGCACTGAATAAAGTGGCTTATGACCATTTTTCACATCTGACCTTTGCAGCATCCCCAGAGTCAGGTGCCTTCCTCCTTTTCATTCCCATCTCCTTCCTTCCTTCCTTCCTTCCTTCCTTCCTTCCTTCCTTCCTTCCTTCCTTCCTTCCTTGCCACCCTTTCTCATTCCCATCTCCTTCCTTCTCCCTCCCTCCCTTCCTTCCTCTCTCCCTTTCTCCAAAATGCAAACATGCGCGCATCCTCCTTTCCCTGCCTACAGCGAGCTTCTGAAAAGCGCAAATGGGGAATACATTCTCCCTGCCTCCTCCAAAGTGCAAACGCCGTCCTCCTCTCCCTGCCTCCTCCAAAGTGCAAACGCCGTCCTCCTCTCCCTGCCTCTTCCAAAGTGCAAATGCGGTCCTCCTCTCCCTGCCTCTTCCAAAGTGCAAATGCGCGCATCCCCCTTCCCCTGCCTACAATGAGCTTCTGCAAAGCGCAAATGGGCAATACATTCTCCCTGCCTCCTCCAAAGTGCAAACGCTGTCCTCCTCTCCCTGCCTCCTCCAAAGTGCAAACGCGCGCATCCCCCTCCCCCTGCCTACAGCGAGCTTCTGCAAAGCGCAAATGGGGAA
>NW_015419409.1:0-1490 GCF_001527695.2 Protobothrops mucrosquamatus | reverse complement strand
TTGGAATACTGCATCCAGTTTTGGTCACCATGATGTAAAAAAGATGTTGAGACTCTAGAAAGAGTACAGAGAAGAGCAACAAAGATGATTAGGGGACTGGAGGCTAAAACATATAAGGAACGGTTGCTGGAATTGGGTATGTCTAGTTTAACGAAGAGAAGGACGAGGGGGGACATGATAGCAGTGTTCCAATATCTCAAGAGTTGCCACAAAGAAGAGGGAGTCAAGCTGTTCTTCAAAGCGCCTGAAGGCAGGACAAGAAGCAATGGATGGAAACTAATCAAGGAGAGAAGCAACCTAGAACTAAGGAGAAACTTCCTGATTGTTAGAACAATTAACCAGTGGAACAACCTGCCTCCAGAAGCAGTGAATGCTCCAACACTGGAAATTTTTAAGAAGAGACTGGACAGCCATTTGTCTGAAATGGTATAGGGTTTCCTGCTTGAGCAGAAGGTTGGACTAGATGACCTCCAAGGCCCCTTCCAACTTTATTATTATTAAAAGCAAAAGCAGAAACACCTGGTGCCGGAGACAACCCACAACACACTCTCTCTCCCCCTCACCTCTTTCACCTATCCTAGCACTTTGAAGCAAATCCAATTTTGAGTTCTTTTTGGAAGGTTAAAGGGATGGGGGTCAACTAGAAATCAAAGGGGAGGAGTATTGCATAGGGAAAGGGATGCAGTGTAAAAGGCACATTTTCTTGGTGCTATCAGATAAGGTAGGCACATTCCAGGTCCCTTCCCTTAAATGCTGCCGTCTTATAAGTGTCCCTACCTTATCCAAACTGGTGGAATGGGCAGATGTCCTTGGGAAGGGACAGTCCCATAAATAATCCATATCTTAGTATAGTTAGTCCTCAACTTATGACCACAATTGAGCCCAAAATTTATGTTGCTAAGTGAGAAACATGTTGAGTTTTGCCCAATTTTACCCCTTTTCTCTCCCCATTTGTTAAGTGAATCACTGCAGTTCTTAAATTAGTAAGATGGTTGTTAAGGGAATTGGGTTCCCACCTTGACTTTGTTTGTCAGAAGGCCACAAAAGGGGATCACATGACACCAGGACACTGCAACCGTCATAAATGTGAGTCAGTTGTCAAACATCCAAATGTAAATCATGTGACCATGGGGATGCCGCAACAGTCAGAAGCGCGAAAAATGGTCATAAGTCACTTTTCCAGTGCCTTTGTAACTCTGAACAGTCACTAATTGAACTGTTGTAAGTCGAGGACTACCTGTACTTTAGCACACAGAAAATTCTAATGTAGTTTTCCTTTCTTACTGATGCTGATGGAACTGCTACATGCCCTGCTTCCATTAACATCTGCTGCTCTGACTGATGATCATGTACGTTTTATATCAAGGCCAAGTTGACACTGGGTTTTATTAAAATAGAAATCTCTTTAGTGCTTTTGTTAGTCACAAAGTGTTTTCAAATCCAGAATTCCTTCCAGATGGGTAACTGTCATAGTTTGTCCAGAGGGACCA
>NW_015419408.1:0-1490 GCF_001527695.2 Protobothrops mucrosquamatus | reverse complement strand
CTATATGAAGGCGCCTCCATCACCACACATCTAGGTATAGTCAGAAAAATATGTGATGGTATCACCCAAATTGGAAGCTTAACATCAAACTTAAAAAAATACTTTTGCCAAACTCTTAACAAAGCAGCCCTTATTATGTGATTTCTAAAAGTTTTATCTATCTTTTTCTGCATGAAAAGATAAGCATGCCACCCAAAATACAAGTCCCATCCTTCAACATTCAATATCCTTTTGTTGGACAAGTTAATCCAATCCGTCATCCATGTTAATGCACAAGAGTCATAATATAGTGTCAAATTTGGAGCTTTAAGTCCTGATGGACCATTTCTGGCTTTTTTGCCTTCATCAGTTAGCCATACCCTTTATGGGATTCGAACCTGGGCAGTTATACATACTAGTCAGTGATTTAGTCACTGAGCCACAGGTTCTCTTCCCCTAGATCAATGAGTGTTGTATGAATCTAGACTGAATGAAAAATTGAATAATAAGCATGAGGAAAGGTAACTAGTTAAAATGAGGGTAAAACTAAAACAAAATAGTGATGAATGGAGTTGCTGCTCAAAATGAGAGAGGTATATGAAAGAGATGGAAAGAAGCTCGATATCCAGGGATAGAAAGGTATGGAGAGGTATAGTGAATAGTGTTAGTGTGCACCAATTTTAGCTATGTTTCCTTTACTACTTCTGGTCTCACACATTTCTTTGCCTTACTATTTCTTTTCTCTCTTTTTTTGGTTCCCTGTCCAACCTTGCTTTCCCTAAAAGGGAATAACATGGCCACGTACTATATCTAAACGCCAAGCAAGCAAGATGAATGAAAGCAAGATGGGTGGCACATAAAATTAATAAATAAATAGGTGTGACACACAGCAGTTGATCTGGGCTTGGCTACAATCCCCACAATCTCTAACTTGAGAGTCTCCAACCTCTGCAGCTCACTGACCCCTTCATAACAACAATAACATTAACCCCTTGGAAAGTCCCATTGACTCTTCCCACTTTGGGGAATCCAGCTCTAACCTATCCTTTCAAGCATGAGTTCCTATTGTAACCTAAGACCTGGAAGATTATACTTAGACTTTATAGGTGACTAAAAATAATTATGTTCTTAATAACTTGTCCAATGAAATTAGTTATGATAAGTTCTTTTCCAGCCCACTCTACCCTTCTTCCATAGAAACAACCTTCATGTATTTTTACTTTTAGCTGTTTGAGGAAAGAATTCAATTTCCTCATCTTCCGTTTAAATAACCTCTTAGAATCCTTATTTCTTTAAAAAGAAAAAAACCCTTTTTTTTCAGGCTGCTGGATAAGAAACAGTTACCAGGTCTTCAGACAGAGACAGATTGGCTAGCTTAATTCTTTGAAAGCTTTTGTAGTAGGCTATAAAGGAAGCAAAGGATCTCAACTCTATACATCAATATCTTCTCAAACTCCAATTCACTTTTCATTTCATATTTTACCTCTAGGTTCTTGGAATAATAATTTCTC
>NW_015419407.1:0-1490 GCF_001527695.2 Protobothrops mucrosquamatus | reverse complement strand
GGATTGGCCTAGGGAATTTTTAGTGGGGTTTTTAAGAGAAATTTTAATTATATAGGCCATAGTAAATATTTCTTTTTAATTTGGTTTTAAATTAGGTATTTATTGTAGTATCTGTTTTATAAGGCTGTCAGCCGCCCTGAGTCCGGTAAGGAGAAGGGCGGGATAAAAATTGAATAAATAAATAAATAAATAAATAAATTATAACACAAAGCATGTTCTCTTTTCCTCTGCCTTTCTCCCTAATGCGTCTTTGTCATGAACCCTGATTAAAAGGGATAACTGTAAGGCTAGGACCCCACTCTAGATTGTAGAGATTTCCCCCAAAATGCTTCATCCTTAGTTATCCATAGTCAACATTTAGCCTGCATTCACACCTCAAGATGTTAAGATGTGAGAAAGATGTAAAGTATGTCTCTTTTAGTGCTGGCTTTCCAAAATATGACCCAATTCACAGATCATAACGAGCCAAAATATGACTAAGTTTAGATTATTGTACATTATGATGTGAACCAGCTGCAACTTACTCAAAAAACATGATTAATCAAAACATGATTTAGCATGATGCATGAGCCTAGTCAATAACCCACTGCTGTGTAATTAATTCCTTGCCTCATAGCTGCACACATTTCAGTAATAAAACTCCATCCAATACGCAATTGACACCTTAACAGCTCTTCTACCTCAAGATCAAATCAAAGTTTACAGTGGCAGCTGATTTCTCCTGCTTTCAACCTGGTGGATTAGTTCCACTGATAACTCTTCCACTTAAAAAACAAAAAATCTTAAGTGTGCCGTGATTTTCCCACAAAATGAAATAAGCATATCTCACATAGGAAAAAAAAACAATTAAAAAACAAGACCAAAGAAAGTGTGGAGCAAATATTTCTGCCTGCAACGAAAGGAAGGAAGGAATAGAATAGAATAGAATAGAATAGAATAGAATAGAATAGAATAGAATAGAATAGAATAGAATAGAATAGAATAGAAAATGTGGAATAGAATGGAATGGAATGGAATGGAATGGAATAGAATAGAATAGAATAGAATAGAATAGAATAGAATAGAATAGAATAGAATAGAATAGAAGCTGGAAGGGACCTTGGAGGTCTTCTAGTCCAGCCCCCTGCTCAAGCAGGAGAACCTATACCATCTCAGACAGGTGATTGTCTAGTCTCTTCTTAAAAATCTCCAGTGATGGAGCGCCCATGATTTCTGGAGGCAAGCTGTTCCACTGGTTGGTTGTCCTCACTGTCAGGAACTTTCTCCTTAACGGAAGGAAGGAAGGAAGGAAGGAAGGAAGGAAGGAAGGAAGGAAGGAAGGAAGCTTTTCATTTCTAGCTTCCTGTTCTCGTGAATTCTACCCTGCTCAAATGACAATCTGTTTCCCCTCCAACATCTTTTCCAAAAAGCAGCACCAAATGCATCAGCTTTTTTGCAGCTTACACCACTGTTCCCAATTGCCCACTTGAGTCTACTCCAGCTGAGAACAC
>NW_015419406.1:0-1490 GCF_001527695.2 Protobothrops mucrosquamatus | reverse complement strand
TTTCAACAAGCGGGACTGACCTAGGGTGAATTTTAAATAGGGATAATTTTTAATGATTTTAAATAGTCACAGCCACTAATATTTGGGTTTTAATTGGTTTTTAGAAGGGGTAATTTTGTATATTGTTTTAACATGCTGTGAGCCGCCCTGAGTCCCATGGGGAGAAGGGCGGCATATAAATTTTGTAAAATAAAATAAATAAATAAATACGTAACATGGATCACTCCACATTTATTTACAGTGAACTGCATGTGCCATTTTGATCCCACTCACCCAATTTAGAAAGGTTATTTGGGAATCTCCTTTTCATTTTATAGTTTGGTATCATCAACACTGCAGTTTGGTATCATCAGCAAACATGGGCCTTCATTCGTCAATTCTAACTGAACATTTATATACAGGCTGTAAAGTTCAAGAGCCATTCCCTGGGAGATTAGATTTTTTCAGTGTGAGAATTGCTTATTTACTTCTCTTACTGGTTTCCTGTTTTTTAACCATTTGTCAGTTTGTGATAGAACATATCCTCTGTTTTGGTGGAGATCAGTTTGTTCAGTAGCTGTTGCTGAAAAACCCGTTGGATACTTTTAGATGTTATAAGAATTCAATACCTGTTGGATGACCATGACCTGCCTGTTGGTTGGCACCCACAAAAAGCAATTTAGGAGGACAATAGAGATATCTTAATTTGCTTTTAAGTCCTACAAAGACATGATTAAGTGAACAAATCATGTTCTTTCAGAACTAATTCCTACTGAATTCAACAGGTCTTTGTTTTGGGTAATTATGAAAGAAAATAATGGAGCTTTTAGTTCTACTCAGACTTGTTGAAATCAATAAGATAAGTAGGTCACTCAGATTCTCTAAATGCTTGCAAATTATTATCCGTTTGAATTAAGGATTTTAAAGAAATATTCTTGCTATTTAACAGCATCATTCCTCAGCCTCTTTAATTTCATCATTTTATCAAGCATCTTTTTTCTTAACTCCCATTAATGTAAATCCATACGCTTCTATAGCATGATGCATACTAATTTTTGCATTTGCTTTAAGCAGCTTCAGCTTATATCTACATTCTGTTATTTGGTTGGGAGACTGTCTTGTATTCTCACACATAACCGCAGTCATTTTACTTTTGCTCTCTTTCTTTCATTTCTTTTTATGTCCCATTCCCCTGATCCATTCCTGAAAAGTAGTACCAAACAATGGTCTGACCCACATTTAGAACCTCTCATAAAGTTTGTTTCCTTCAATAATTATTTCAATATTTCATCATAAACAGATAAGAGCCATGGTACGCTCCCACAGGGTGGGTCTCCTCAGGGTGCCGTCGGCCAGACAGTGCCGGCTGGCGACCCCAAGGGGGAGGGCCTTCTCTGTGGGAGCTCCCACCCTCTGGAATGAGCTGCCCCCAGAGATCAGGGTGATCCCTGATCTCCCTTCCTTCCGCCGCGCCCTTAAGACATGGCTATTCCAACTTGCAGGACTGGCCT
>NW_015419405.1:0-1490 GCF_001527695.2 Protobothrops mucrosquamatus | reverse complement strand
TTGTAGCATGGAACAATTTATCTCTTGAAGTTACTCCTATAAATCTCTCAAAAATCAATACCAAATGCAGTTTACTTAAACCACAGGGAAGCATTAATTAGTGTACATAGAAACGATGTTTTTAGTCAAAAGCAGATATTAAGTTACCTTCAATCTAATTTACCACTAGCTTACTACTAACAATACCTAATATGAATGACCAGCCATGCCAAATTTGTTGGTGCCCCCCACAAATCCTTGGATAGAATTCCAAATCCCCACCAAATATTACAGTCAATTGTTATTTTTAATGTAGCAGAAAGGAAAATCATTAAGCACATGTGGAGTGATTATATTCAAATAACTTTACTGAAGTAATTTTAATAACATTTTTCAATAAATTCAATTATATTTTTGTCCTAGACCTGATACTTTTGGGAAAAAAGTAACGTACAAAATGTCATGCATATCCCCAACCTGAAACGAATGTCCGTCCAGGATGTCTGTGCTCCAGGGACTTAGAACAAAGACCTTTTCTCAGTTCTACCTGGAGATGCCAGATACTGAACCTGGTGGCTTGGAGGCTCCATATCCCAACCCAGAGATCCTGCCTGCCTCTTTCCTTAGACATTTCCAGTCATTAAAAAAGCAAGCAGTCCTTGGACTCTCCTCTGTTTGACTCTGCTCCTATCTTAGGTAGCAATGGGGATGCTGGGTTTGGTAATGATGGTCAAGACCAGGGGTCCTCAACCTTGGCAACTTTAAGACTTGTGGACTTTAACTCCCAGAATTCCTCAGCCAGCAAAGCTGGCTGAGGAATTCTGGGAGTTGAAGTCCACAAGTCTTAAAGTTACCAAGGTTGAGGACCCCTGGTCAAGACTGTCATGGAAAGAAACGGAGCAGACGTGTGACAACTTCACATGAAGCATTTTGTTGCAACCTCCAGAGTATTTAAAACTAGAGGAAGAATCTCAGATTGTCAATGCCTGTTTGTATATAATATTCCTAGAAACATTGTTTTTGGAATGAGACAAGAGTTGTTCCCTTTTCCACAATCATAGCTACGCTAACTAGAATTCTTACCTTGGTGTCTCAGCCAGCTGCAAAGTAATAGCTTGCCCCTTTCCCCCCTGCAAATGAGGTCAGCTCCATCCCTCTCTACATTTCACAAATCCCTCAAGACCTGGCTCTGTTATCATGCCTGGGGGTCCCAGCAGACCAGGGAGATTTTGCAATGGCTCTCTTACTGCGATTATCTTCTCTTGTTCGTGTGCCTTTTTATAATTATGTTTCCACTGTGACTGTTCTTATGTATTATTATTATTATTATTATTTATTGAATTTATATACCGCCCTATCTCCCTTACGGGACTCAGGGCGGTGAACAGGCGATAATAAAAACCACGATAAATATACACAAATTTCTGTTCTAAAATCAAATTAAATAACAGGCCTGCTCTAAAAATACCCCATGCAAAACCCCCACTAAAACATAATCAAACTACGCCAGG
>NW_015419404.1:0-1490 GCF_001527695.2 Protobothrops mucrosquamatus | reverse complement strand
ACCCCAAATGGGGTCCCGACCCACAGGTTGAGAACCACTGCTCTAGACCATGTTTACTCCAAAGTCTACTGCATTTAGTAGGGCTATTTACTATTACTATGCAGTTCTATGCACAGAATTGTTCAGTTCAGTGACTGCAAATCTTAAATAGGCTTAGGTTGCCTGTATACATATTTAAAAGTAAGATCTAGGATTTATCTTAAGCACATACCTATGACACTTACGCTTTGAAGTAAGCACTGTAGAAATCAGTGGGAGCTTTATTGTTTATTCATTTATTTGATTGGGCTTATGTGCCACTCTGAGTGACTTACATACTTTATTTCCCTAAATATGATCCAACATTTCCATAAACATCAATAAACTATTATTATTAATAAAATAACAGGAGCCCATTTAGTCTAGTAGTTAAGGCACCAGGCTAGAAACCAGGAGATTGTGAGTTCTAGTTCCATTTTAGGCATGAAAGCCAGCTGGATGACTTTGGACCAATCACCCTCTCTCAGCCCAGCTCACCTCACCTATTGTTGTGGGGAAAATAGGAGGAAGAAGGAATATTTGATGTCTTCACTGCCTTGAGTTATTTATAAAAATAATAAAGGTGGAATAAAATTTTTTAAAACACCACAACCACATGATTGAAGCCTTATCCCTTTCTATGTTTAAAGACAGGTGGGACGTTGATCCTGTGATTGCAGATGCTATCTTCATTTTTTTAACCTCCCTTGCAAATGTCTCAGTATTACTGTTAGATCTTACAAATATAATTTCAGTTCCTGTTTTCTAGCCACCAGTGAAAGCCAGCATTTTCAAGGTTCACTTAATTTATATTAACAGGAGCAGGAAACAATATTTTATTTCAGAGAGAGAGGTATAAATATAGATGTAGAGATAAATTAGATAGACATATAGATGATATCAGAAATTTCTTTAAAAACGTGATCCCTGGGTAATTCCATATTAGAACAGTGAGAAAACACGAGCACCAGGGAATATGATAAAATAATTTGGTTTAATATTAAAATTACTAAAATTACTAATAAAATCAATTAAAATGCCTAGCTTTCATCAGCTATCTGCTGACGTCCTCAGGGCTCAAGATGTCAGTCCATGGGAGTCACTTTTGTAGCTTGACTAGCGTGTGCGCATGGCTCCTTGACCTCGTTATTGGGCCGGTCATGACTAGGCACGTTCCTGACCCCCGCATCTACAATGACAACTGTGTCGGACTTGAAACACAGGGGGGGGATGAGAGGGGAGAAAGTCGCACCATTGGGAGGGAGACGGGGAGGAGTGGGGGGGGTGCCGAGAGGCAGATTGCTGACTGGGAAGGAGAAAGGGAAAAGACTGCAACCCCCGTGCATCGCATTTGCAATGGTAATTACATCGGAACAAAAAAGGGGGGAGATAAGAAAATAGGAGGCTGTACCATCAAAAAGGAGACGGGGAGGGGGGGAGACGTTGGAAAGCGAGTTGGTGCGACGTGTACT
>NW_015419403.1:0-1490 GCF_001527695.2 Protobothrops mucrosquamatus | reverse complement strand
AGGGGGGACATGATAGCAGTGTTCCAATATCTCAGGGGCTGCCCCAAAGAAGAGGGAGTCAAGCTATTTTCCAAAGCGCCTGAAGGCAGGACAAGAAGCAACGGGTGGAAACTAACCAAAGAGAGAAGCAACCTAGAACTAAGGAGAAACTTCCTGACAGTTAGAACAATTAACCAGTGGAACAACCTGCCTCCAGAAGTGGTGAATGCTCCAACACTGGAAGTTTTTAAGAAGAAACTGGACAGCCATTTGTCCGAAATGGTATAGGGTTTCCTGCCTGAACAGGGGGTTGGACTAGATGACCTCCAAAGTCCCTTCCAATTTTATCATCATTATTATTATTATTACATCTTTAAAATTGCCAAGAGTTGGCTGAGGGATTCTGGGAGTTGAAGTCCCCCCATCATAAATTTGCCAAGCCTGGCTGAGGGATTCTGGAAATTGAAGTCCACACATCTCAAAGTTGTCAAGGGCTGACTGGGGGATTCTGGGAGTTGAAGTCCCTGCATTTAAAGTTGCCAAGGGCTAGCTGAGGAATTGTGGGGGAATGAAGTCCACACATCTTAAAGTTGCCAAGGGGTGGCTGAGGGATTCTGGGAGTTGAAGTCCCCATATCTTAGAGCAGGGGTCTTCAAACTTGGCCCTTTTATCTCCTGTGGACTTCAACTCCCAGAATTCCTCAGCCAGTGTGCCTGGCTGAGGAATTCTGGGAGTTGAAGTCCACAAGTCATAAAAGGGCCAAGTTTGAAGACCCCTGCTCTAAGTCAAGGACTTACCTGTATTTTAAATCTCTTGGCCACAAATATTGGCCACAATTTATGGAAGCTGAACACAGACCTCGCTTGGGGGGGGAGGAGGGAAAAAATCAAAATAGGCCCCTTCTCCAGGATTTTTGAAACCACTAAAGACCATTTTATGTCTTCAAAGTCCAGTGGAAATGTTGAACCCTTTGACTAAAACTCTGGTATTTTTTCTCACGGATTTATTCAAATCCATCCTCTTCTTGTGGTGTAACTGAATGCTTTGTTGTTCCAAACAAATGCAAACACACAAACACACACACACACATCCTCCTTCCATCAGTGATAAAAAAAATCAGTTTCCACTCCCCTCCCCACATTTAGTTGTGGGTCCAATGAGATTCGGTTCCCCAGCATCGCATTTCCCCCCCCCCCCTGTATACAGGCATCTCTACACAAGCACGCAAGGCACCCGCAAGTGTTGATCATGGCCTCCGATAAACCTGGCTGTTTTCTTAAGCAAAACGAGATGGTGTGCTTTTTTTCAGTTTCCTTTGACAAAAATCAAGGTTTCCTTAGTTTTGGCAGGGCAATGCCAGTGAGATAGAACTTACACGTCCCAGATTTTTCGGTCAGATCAGAAATAACTTATAAAAAACAGCCGTTGGGGAAATGAGGCAGTGTTGCAGTTCAGTGTAAAGTTACTCTGTTCCTTGCTCCGATTGATGCGTTTCTTTCTCTTTTTTCTCA
>NW_015419402.1:0-1490 GCF_001527695.2 Protobothrops mucrosquamatus | reverse complement strand
AGCCATGCCCACCCAATTGGCCATGCCCAACCCAATTGGCCACACCCGGCCAATGGGCCACACCCACCCGGCACTCAACGATGCATAAGTGGGTTTTGGGTTGCAGTTTGGGCACTTGTCTCTAAAAGGTTCGCCATCACTGTCCCAAGTCAATTTGGCGCAGAGTCAACACTTGAAATCTCCAAATGAAGGCTTCACACAGCCCCTTTAGTTCTACCTACGGTTTTGTAGAAGCCGCTTTGTACATAGCATTGAGGCATATACTGGGTTTAGTGCCACAATGTTGGGTAGCATGTATCACATTTATGCTTAAAGCGATATGTGAACATTGTACTGCTCCCATCATCCCTGGTCATCAAGATTGGACAAATGGTCTTCAAAACCCCTTCTAGAATGGTTAACTATAAGCTGTAGATCAGGGGTCTTCAAACCTGGCCCTTTTATGACTTGTGGACTTCAACTCCCAGAATTCCTGGCTGAGGAATTCTGGGAGCTGAAGTCCACAAGTCATAAAAGAGCCAAGTTTGAAGACCCCTGCTGTAGATGATTATTCTAAAAATGCCATTCACCACAAACTAATATATTAGGGGGGGGGAAATTGTTGAGTTGTCTACCTGATTATAGTTTTTTCCCATGTACCGTATGTACAGATTTGGTAAGAGTAGACTGGTATCAATCTTTGAAGGGCTACACCATTTCAAAGAGGTCCTTTGGACCTGCTTTGCAAAGCTACTGGCCAGCTTGCTTCTAGAAGCAAAGAGAAGCCACCCATAACTTTGGTTTGCTCTGCTTTCCAGCCACTTACAAGTTTTGGCAAGTGTGCACCTTAGCCTTCTCCACTGGAGGAATCCTCTAAAAGTTCTTTGGGCTTAGCCTTTGTATCCTGTCAATCTTCTACCTTGTTGAACGAGATTCCTCCTAAGAGGAGACCCTTGTAGCTGCTCTCCAGGAAGGAGTGTTGCAATCTGTTTTACATGGGGCATTGCTCATTCTTTGTGTTCCTTGTTGTTAGTTGCGAAGTCGTGTTCGGCCCATCGTGACCCCATGGACAATGTTCCTCCAGGCCTTCCTGTCCTCTACCATCTTCTGGAGTCCATTGAAGCTCACGCCTGCTGCTTCAGTGACTCCATCCAGCCACCTCATTCTCTGTCATCCCCTTCTTCTATTGCCCTCCATCTTTCCCGGCATTAGGCTCTTCTCCAGTGAGTCCTTCCTTCTCATTAGGTGGCCAAAGTACTTGACTTTCAACTTCAGGATCTGGCCTTCTAAACAGCAATCAGGGTTGATCTCCTCTAGGCAGGGCTTTTTTTCTCGGAGAAAAGGTGGCGGAACTCAAACCTGGCCACGCCCTCATCAAACCCTAGGACCGCCCCTTTAGAGAACAGGAATGCAAGTAAAATTTGGGAGGGGCTATTTCCGGTGTGGGAGGGGCTATTTCCGGTGCGGCCGGCCCGGAAAAAGGTGCCGGAACGCGGTTCCGCCGCGTTCCG
>NW_015419401.1:0-1490 GCF_001527695.2 Protobothrops mucrosquamatus | reverse complement strand
AATTCTGGGAGTTGAAGTCCACGAGTCATAAAAGAGCCAAGGTTGACTACCCCTGACCTATACCATCTCAGACAGATTAGGGGACTGGAGGCTAAAACATATAAGGAAAGGCTGCTGGAATTGGGTATGTCTAGTTTAACGAAGAGAAGGACGAGGGGGGACAGGATAGCAGCCTTCCAGTATCTCAGGGGCTGCCCCACAGAAGAGGGAGTCAAGCTATTCTCCAAGGCGCCTGAAGGCCGGACAAGAAGCAACGGATGGAAACTAACCAAGGAGAGAAGCAACCTGGAACTAAGGAGAAACTTCCTGACAGTGAGAACAATTAACCAGTGGAACAACCTGCCTCCAGAAGCGGTGAATGCTCCAACACTGGAAGTTTTTAAGAAGAAACTGGACAGCCATTTGCCTGAAATGGTATAGGGTTTCCTGCCTGAGGAGGGGGTTGGACTAGATGACCTCCAAGGTCCCTTCCAACTTTATCATTATTATTAGATGGCTGTCCAGCCTCTTCTTAAAAACCTCCAGCAATGGAGCACTCAGGATTTCTGGAGGCAACTTCTGTCCCGCTGGTTAATTATCCTCACTGTTAGGAACTTTCTCCTTAATTAAGTTTCTCCTTAATTCCAGGTTGCTTCTCTCTTTGGCCAGTTTCCCACCATTGTTTCTCGTCCTTCTCTCTGGTGCTCTGGTGAACAACCTGACCCCCTCCTCTTTGTGGCAGCCCCCTCAGATACTGGAAGTCTGCTATCGTGTCCCCCCTATTTCTTCTTTTCTTTAGACTGGCCAAACCCAAGTCCCGCAGCCGTTCTTCGTATGTTTTAGCCTCCAGGCCTTGGATCCTCTTAGCTGCTCTTCTCAGAACTTTTTCCAAACTCTCTACATCTTTTTTTGTGATATGGTGACCAGGTGTGGCCTTACTAGGGTTTTATAAAGCAGTACTAATACTTTACGTGATCTTGATTCTATGCCTCTGTTTATGCAACCCAGGATTGTGTTAGCTTTTTTGGCTGCTGCTGCACACGGCTGGCTCACGGTCAAGTGATCGTCCACCAGGTCCAAGAGTCACAGCGGCTGTTTTTAAACCAGGTCTCGCCCAGTCTGTACTTGCACCTTTGGTTTTTCCTGCCTACATGTAAAACCCAGACAGTTGTGAGGACATCGGGCTGCACGTCCTTTCTGCTCCCTCTTTGCCGGTTACCGGAGCTTCACAGGACAGGGCAGGGTGTCTAACGAAACAGGCTTTGTGGCTCTGAACCTGCTTTTCTGAACCTTCCCTGCCTGCCACTCACTACGGATCGTATTTCATTGGGGTATCCCTTTTCATCCGGGAAGGTTGTGGACTGGTTTGCAGCCTAATTATAGAACCTTATCTCGAAGGCAAAATGTATTCTCCCCTGCCTCCAGTTAGACCAGAGGCCCCCAACCTTTCGGGCACCAGGGACCACTGGTTCCTTGGAGAGAGGTTTTTCCGCGGACCGGAGGGTGTGTGG
>NW_015419400.1:0-1490 GCF_001527695.2 Protobothrops mucrosquamatus | reverse complement strand
GCAGCATCTCCAGGGTCTTGTGATTTACATTCAGATGCTTGGCAACTGATTCATATTTAATAATAATAATAATAATAAAGTTGGAAGGGACCTTGGAGGTCATCGAGTCCAACCCCCTGCCCAGGCAGGAACCCTACACCATTTCAGACAAACGGCTGTCCAGTCTCTTCTTAAAAACTTCCAGTGTTGGAGCATTCACAGCTTCTGGAGGCAGGTTGTTCCACTGGTTAATTGTTCTCACTGTCAGGAAGTTTCTCCTTAGTTCCGGGTTGCTTCTCTCCTTGATCAGTTTCCATCCATTGCTTGTTGCCCCTCAAATACTAAAAACATGGCTATCGTGTCACCCCTGGTCCTTCTTTAGATTGGCCCTACCCAGTTCCTGCAACCGTTCTGGATACGTTTTAGTCTCCAGGCCTTTCATCAGTCGCTCCTCTTTGCACTTCTATTCTAAGCTACTGAATCCTGAAATTCAGTATTTCATAAAAGGATTTCACCAATATCCTTTTGCCTCCCGTCACTTGGACTTGTTTAGTTCGAAAAAGTGTCAGGCACACACACACAAAAAAAAAATAGGTCCATGCGTGACGGTCCAATTAAACTGCTTTATTGCTGAAAACAATTTTGTCAATCTATCAGCACCTGTTAGATAAAAGTCACTGGAATTCAAGGGACATTAGATTAAATTCGCCTGTGACTATGTAGAGATGCCAGGCTGGTTCCTCTTTTGACTCCACCCTCCAGGTTCTGCCACACCGCCTCCTACAGCTAAGCAGCAGAATTGCAGCAGGAGCAGATTACACGTGCAGAGGGGATTATTCCTCAGAATCAGAAGGCAGATGTGGGCGGAGGAGGGCCAGTCCGTCGCCCTGAGCCCGGCCCCTCCGGCTTAGTAAGGGTGGTCCCGCGTGTGCTCCATGATGACCATCAGGGCGCGCCAGGTCTCCTCTGCCGTGGGAATGATCTGGTTCGCCGGGAGCAGGAACCCGTGTCTGCCCTTGTCTCTCAGCTCAAAGGTGTAGGAATACTTAATGCCCTGGTCGTAGGTCCAGTCAATGGTGCCTCCGCTTGCTTGGTCTGGAGCCGGGAAAGTGGGGGGGTGCAAAAGGAGACGAGGTCGTGAAAAGCATCTCTGCTCTCGTCTACCCTTAGAAAAGACGTGCAGAACGAGAGCAGCCATGGCCCCTCTCTCCCTTCGAGCACTGAGGATGTTACCTAGCTGGGTCATGAAACGTCTGCAAGAAAGTAGTCAAGCTCGGAGAGCACGATGGACTCCATGGTCGTCATCCTCCTCTCCGCAACCTCCCTCTCCCTTCTAACATTGATGGTGTTACCGAGTTAGGTAGTGAAACGTCTGCAACCAAACTCAGCACCAAGGAGCTTACAGTAGTCCCTCCTTCCTTCCTTCCTTCCTTCCTTCCTTCCTTCCTTCCTTCCTTCCTTCCTTCCTTCCTTCCTTCCTTCCTTCCTTCCTTTCCTTCCTTTCCTTCCTT
>NW_015419399.1:0-1490 GCF_001527695.2 Protobothrops mucrosquamatus | reverse complement strand
AGGCCTCAAAGCAGCAAGACAAATTCACAAAATAAGACAAGCCGGGAGGCCTGCCCTGGAGTACGTACAAGAATTCCGCAAGTTAGCAGGCCGAACAGAGGGGTGGTCCGAACAATCCCTGGTTCAATACTTTGTTGAGGGATTGGACGATCACCTCTCTCAGGCTTGCATCTATCGAGACGTACCTGATCGGCTACAGCAGTGGTACCAGACAGCAGTGAAGCTAGACGTTAAGCTCTCTCGCTATAAGAAGCCTCCCCCACTTGAACCCGAGCAGCAACCAGAGTTACCCAGAAAGCAATCACCCCCACAAAAACTCTCAACTATGACATTGACTGAAAGACCCAGGCCACCGACACGCCCTTCCTTCAAGTTTTTTCAGTGTGGACAAGAAGGACATCGAGCAGCCACCTGTCCAATCCCCTACCCCCGATGGCAGAGCAGACCAGAACCAGCAATGCGAAAGAAGCCTGCTCAGTGGCTAACGAGAGAAAAATCCAACCGGCTCACACAGGAGGACACTGGGACTCCGGTTGGACCCGCCCCTGATCTACCCTCCTTTGACAGCGACGATGAAGGAGAGAACGATCCGATGGTGAGTCAACAAATCCCGTCTTTTTCACTGCCCGCCAAGCTTATAATCCCTAAGTCTGGGGCACAAATGGACTTAAATGTGCTAATTGACACTGGATGCACCCGCTGCATCATTAGTCGGCAGTTTGCAATGAAAATAGGCATACGGGCAAAACAGCTTTCCGAACCGGTGAGGTTTGAGCAAGCCGATGGCTCCCTGATGGGAGGGCCTCTTGTCACACAATTAACTGAGCCCTTACGCCTAGAAATAGGTGCACATTGGGAGTTTATTCGCTTCCTGGTGGCTCCAAAAATGACTGAGGCAGTGGTCCTAGGGTTAGCCTGGTTAGACAAATGGAAACCATTCATTCTGTGGGGGAAAGGAACGAGAACCGTGAGACTCCCTATAGGGCCTAACCCCCCTCTTGAGTCAACGGACGTTGCAGGGCACTTTAGGCCACCCAATGAGCGAGGGCACATGGCCACCTCACCGCCTCCGCGCGAACCAGTCATCCCCAATGAATACCAGGACCTGGCGGAGGTTTTTAGTGAAGAAGAATGTGATGTCCTACCCCCTCACAGACCCAATGACTGCTCCATCGAACTGGTGCCAGGAGCCAAACTCCCACGAATGAGAATGTATGCTATGTCCCCCCTCGAAATGGAGGACATGCAGCGATACGTGAACAAAAACCTAACGAGGGGGTTCATTGAACGTGCCAAATCTACCGTGGGAGCCCCTGTGTTGTTCAAAGAAAAAAAAGATGGATCTCTTCGTCTCTGCGTGGACTATAAGGGTCTCAATGCTGTAAGTGTGGAGAACAAATACCCACTCCCCCTCCTTAAGGACTTATTAACCCATCTGGCTAAGGGGAGTGTCTTCACTAAATTAGACCTGAGAGAGGCATATTACCGGG
>NW_015419398.1:0-1490 GCF_001527695.2 Protobothrops mucrosquamatus | reverse complement strand
CATCTATAATGAATAAGAAGCTGTGATTGTGCATTCAAATTACGCCTATAAGAAGCCATTTAGAGAACAGTTTACTGTTTTCATTAACGCTGGGCATGGATCCCCTTCACTAATGCTTGGAGATTCCATTCAGAGACAGTTTGCCATTCTCACATTTTTCTTACTTTTGTACCATCAATCCATCAGTTACCAGATGTTCATGATCATTAAATTATATCTTATAGCAAAGAACTGTTCTGTTTTTAGCCCATTGTTCAAATTAGGATGTTAAGTGAAATATGGAAGATTTCATAGTATATGGAATCCTTGTATGGAAGAAGACATGGAAGCAAACTTTTTGTTTCTGGAGAAGGGGGAAGGGAAATCCTGAGAAAGAACAGACACTGATTCCTATTTTACTTCTATACAACATGCTTAACCAGTACAGGTATAGATGTAGCTGATGTATTTGTACAGCATGTTAATTATAGAAAGTATTAACCTTATCTTGCTTTTTTTCTGGCGTAACGTACTATGGGAACTCACTTTGTACTACTATAATCCTCAGTGGTTGGTGAGAATCATGTGCAAATACAGACAATCGGCAGGTGACACAACCTATTATGGTTTGACTGGTCTGGTTTAATGCACTGTAGTTTGTAAGCCATGTTTTATGATATAGCCTGCTTGTGAACCCAACCAACTGCAATTCATTTAATTAACATGGTTCAATAACCCACAGCTTTGCATGATGTGTAGGCTGTCTATAGGCTGCCTTTCATTATCTTAGTTTAGTGGTCTTGATGTGTCTTTGGTAATCTAAGAGGAAACATTAGAAGATATTGCAAGGCAGAGGACTTAACTGAAATAAAAACCATCAAGGCAGCCTTCATTCATCTTTTATTCTGCTGTTTTGTTAGTTGTTTCTTGTGTGTCTGACTACACTTGGCCAAATAAAGCATTCTATTCTATTCTATTCTATTCTATTCTATTCTATTCTATTTGTGTTTCCCAGCTGTCTCTGGTACAAGTTGTGCTTTGGTTCCATCTGAAACACATCAGACCAAGGTACGGTATCTTGCTCCTGGTGGATCCCTGAGGCTTTTGTGGGCATGCCCCCCCTGGTCCCAGAGCACTGATTTCCAGAAACATTTGGGAGCAGGAGATTCAGGAATCTGCACTGTGCCTGAAAGTCATTTCTGCCACTTGACTCATTAAAGTATAGATTGCAGGAATTGTGAAGGAGTGGAGCAAGACTTTAATAACAATAACAATAGCAACAACAACAATAAAACAACAACAACAACAATAGCAATAATAATAATAATAATAATAATAATAATAATAATAATAATAATAATAATAAAGTTGGAAGGGACCTTGGAGGTCATCTAGTCCAACCCCCTGCTCAGGCAGGAAACCCTATACCATTTCGGACAAATGGCTGTCCAGTCTCTTCTTAAAAACTTCCAGTGTTGGAGCATTCACCGCTTCTGGAGGCAGGTTGTTCC
>NW_015419397.1:0-1490 GCF_001527695.2 Protobothrops mucrosquamatus | reverse complement strand
GTACCTTGTAAGAGTTCTGCACGTAGGCTATAGGATTTCCACACTGAGCTATAGGATTTCATGATAAAGTACATATAAGGGAATAGGTGAAGCAAAATAGTAAGGGGCAGGGATAATGTATTTTGTTTAGGCGGCTCTGATAAGATTGTAACCTCAGAGGAGGGGCCAAGGCGTCGGGATAGAATGTATATAATGTGTGCTTTCGCTGTGACTAGGTGTGGCTCAAATATTTATTTGGAGTCCACCACGCTTTGCAAACTGTTGTATCCAATAAATCTCTGTCTAATTTCAACTTGCTGTTTGGTGTTATTCAGTGGGCTAGAATTTCTACCAACACAGCACAAGTCATAAGCAACAAAAACAATATTTTCAAATAAGCACCCAATCTACAACTCAATTATGTTTTAATGTTTAATACATAGAAAAATGTTTTCTGTTTTTCAGGGCTAACAGAGCTAGGTTTGGGAAGAATAAACTACTAGCAGCATGAAATCATTGAGATATGCTATGCTATGAGATAGGATAGGATATGATATGAGATAGGATATGATATAAGGGTCACAGTGACTCAGCAGTTAAAGATGCTGAGCTTGTCAGCTGGAAGGCTGAAAGCCGGGAGTTTGAGACTCAAGTGCCACACTATGGGGTGAGCTCCTGCCCATCTAGCAGTTCGAAAGCATGCAGATGTGAGTAGATAAATAGGTACCACTTCAGTGGGAAGGTAACAGTGTTCTGTGTGCCTTGGCATATAGTCATGCCAGCCACGTGACCATGGAAATATCTTTGGATAACGCTGGCTCCCTTGGCTAAGAAACAGAGAGGACCACCACCCCCTAGAGTTGGAAATGACAGGACATGGGAAACCTTTACCTTTATGATACAATATGTGATTGTGGAAAACTGATCTGATATTTGCTTTATTACATTAGTGAGAAAATTGGTATCATATCTGCAATGATATTAACAGAACTTTCCCATATTATGTTGGACCTGTAACTGTTCCGACACAGCTGATTTTTCTACAGATGGAGCTCATACAGCAGTAGGTTACTAGTCAGTGCAAAGTACAGAAATCTTATTTTGTGTGTGTGTTGAAGATCTGCAGTGATTGCCACAAGCACAATTTAAAGTACTGGTGAATCTTTAAGCCCTAAAAAGCAGATTAAAGGGGGCAGTTTTTCATGTTATGATCTTATTTGTCCATTAGGATCTGCAGAAGAAGCCCTTCTGGTTTTGTCCATTATCTTATTTATCTGTCACAAAGAAAAAAACTTTTTTTTTGTTTCTTTGCTATAGAATAAACTCTTTCAGGACTTGCGTTTAGTTAGTACCTCCTGTCTCATACTGTATTTCAGAAGAGGAGCCAAAAATGTCATTGCTTTCCAAGGCAACTATTTACCTTTCAATTTACTTGTTATACTTTAGCTCTATTTTTGTGTATTCGTTAGTTTAACCTTCAGTGTTCTTTGCAGACAGAAAGTCAGCAGGGT
>NW_015419396.1:0-1490 GCF_001527695.2 Protobothrops mucrosquamatus | reverse complement strand
GATCATAGTCTATAAAATAAATCAAAATTATACCACAGCCAGCTCCATTGGTCCCTAGTTTGCTATATAATTCGCAGCTCGGATTTCATGGCTTAGGGATTCTCCTTGTTGTGGGGATTTCAGCCAACGATGGGAACAAAGACCAAAAGCCAAATGGGAAAGGCCCCCCTCCTCTTTTCCAAACCTAGAGAAGAAAAAAAAACCCTCCCCCCCCCTCAATTGGGTCTTCAGAATTTGATTTCCCAGGGGTTCAGATGTCCCTGCCGTTTTTACCTGGGTTGACAGATTCAATTGTATTGACAAGCTGGTTTCCCCCCCTCCCCCTTTTCAGTGTTTGAGCCCTAGTTGTGACAGAAGCCCTCTGTGGTTTGGAAGATTAAAACAAAAACAAAAAAACAGGTTTTCTGAATGTGGAAAGCTTTGTCAGCTCAGAGATCTGTGAAGCCACACAGCCCGAGGGGATGGTGGAATAGTATAGAGCTCTTACACAATAAATCCTTTCCCCAGTTTAGCCCTAGATTTATTGCATGCAAATGCCTGCAGAAGACTGCATGGTTACTTCCAACCCAGACTTTTTCTGAACTCTTTTACTGTCTTTCACAGTCACTGAAAAGGTAATGGGAAGAAGCCCGTTAAAGAGAGATACAACCTAGAGCAGTGATGGCGCACCTTTTAGAGACTGAATGCCCAAACTGCAACCCAAAACCCACTTATGCATCGTCGGGTGCCGGGTGGATGTGGCCCATTGGCTGGGTGTGGCCCATTGGGGGTGTGTGTGATCCATTGGGGGTGTGTGGCTGTGGTGGTAACGGCAGACTGCCTGGGACTAAAAAGTTCAATCAATCAATTCCAACTTTGCAAGATCTCCCCCCCCCCCCGCGAGAAGTTGAAATTGACTGATTGAACCTTTTTTGTTTTTTTGGCACACGGCAGCGGAGGCCTAAAGCGAAAAGGTTTTATAAAACCCAGCTGAAGGCCTAGAACTGGGCGACGGCGCGCGTGCCCACAGAGAGGGCTCTGAGTGCCGCCTCTGGCACCCGTGCCATAGGTTCGCCACCACTGACCTAGAGGTAAGGAGAAATTTCTTGACAGTGAGAACAATTAATCCATGGAACAGCTTGCCTCTCAAAGTTGTGGGTGTCCTATCACTGGAGGTTTTTAAAAAATAGACTGGAAAATCAGTTGTTATAAGGTCTCCTGCCTTGAGTAGAGGGCTGGATTAGATGGCCTCTGAGGTCCTTTTCAGCTCTACGATTTGATTTTGATTTTGATTTTATTAAATTTATACCCTGCCCTTCTCCCGGAGGACTCAGGGCGGCTTACAGCCAGTTTAAAACAATGATACAATACAATACAAAATTTAAAAATGATTAAAAATAAATATTCAAATTTGGCTGCTTCTACTAAAAATTTGATTAAAACCAATTTAAAATACCCCTAGGCCAGTCCTGCCCGCTGAAATAACCAGGTCTTGAGGGCGCGGCGGAAGG
>NW_015419395.1:0-1490 GCF_001527695.2 Protobothrops mucrosquamatus | reverse complement strand
AAACAGGTCACAGCGCTAGACAAGCTCAGCTGTCCAACAGGTAGAGACTTTGGATCCATTTTCTCCGTGAGATCTGAAAACACCCCCTACTCCCACGTGCCCGAATCCCAGGATGCCCACGCCGGGTGGGGTTGGCAAAGGCAGCGCATCGCAAAGTCCGTCGGTGGAGGCGCCTGCCAGACCGCATCCGGGACGACACTCCGCGGGCGGATCGCTCTGCCATCTACGCAGAGAGAGAGAGCCCCAGCCCCAGCGGCAGGTTGTCCAAGAAGCGGTCGAGCACGGAGGAGGAAACGCTGGGCGTCCGTCCGTCCGTCCGTCGGGGACCCAGGGCCTCTGGCGCTAAGCGCGACGGCACCGGGTGTGATCAACCCCGAGGAAGCGGCACCCTCTGCGCAGCCCGCCGGCTCCCACCAGCTCCTCCTGCCGCCCACCCGAGCAGAGGCTGGTGGCGGGGAGGGGTTTCCCCGGGGCAGGCTGGGACCCTCGCCCGCCACCCCTCATCTGACCTTGGCGGCTGGCTCCGAGTTTTGGGGTTCAGCAAAGGTTCCGAGGCATCCGAGCAGGAAAGCGAGGAGCCCCAGAGCTGCCAGGCCAATCGCCATGGTGGACTCCAGAAATGTAGACGTGCCAGCTCCACGCGGGACGCCCCTTATAAAGCCCCGCTCGCACCGCGTCCCTCCACCGCCCTCGACTGGGAGGGGCTACATCCCCGCCCGAGGGGCGGACGCCTCTGCGAAATTGCTGAGCAGCACTTCGGCAGCAACGGGGGCGAGGGGGGGGGCACTTCTTCTTGGGAACCACACCGCGGCTGACCCAACAAGGGCATTCTTACTCGGCTGGCTCTCCACAGCGCTCCTCCCCCGCCATTGGTCCTCCAGCGCTCCAACCCGGCCCCTTCCTCCCGGCCGTTTCACGGAGGGACACTTTTCTAGGGCTATTTGGCTGCGTGGGACATTTAAACTCTCATCCGGGCAGCCAATCCCCACGCCAAGGGGTGGGGAGCCTGGGGCACAGGGTACGGGGGAGCTTGCTTTGATGTACTCGTAAGGAGAAAAAAAAGCGGTCGAGGGGGGGCTGCCATCCCTGCCCCCATAATGACATAGTTAATAACAATCCGATCAGGCTTCGCTGCACGGCTGTACCCTCTGCCCCCACATGCTTCGTCCTCGTGCCTTTGGAAAGAAAGAGAGAGAAGGGAGAGAAAGCATTTGCGTTTGCGTTTGCGCTTGCGTTTGCGTGTGCGTGTGCGTATATGTGTGTGTGTGTGTGTGAGAGAGAGAGAGAGCGAGAGAGAGAGAGCGAGAGAGAGAGAGAGAGGGAGGGAGGGAGAGAGAGAGAGAGAGAGAGATGGGGAAAAGGGGAGGGAGAGCTCCCCTTTTTGTAAGTTTGCTTGCTCCCTCTGCGAGGCCCTCTGTTCCCCACACTTTTGCTGGCCGGTACCTCACCTTCCTCCTCTTCCTCTTCCCTTTTCCCCCTGGCTCGCCTTC
>NW_015419394.1:0-1490 GCF_001527695.2 Protobothrops mucrosquamatus | reverse complement strand
ATGAGTCAAGAAGAACTGGTCGGGTTTTGAGTTAAAGTTTAAATTTGTGGTATATAAAATTATGTGTTAATACGTAGAGAGATGTATATTTAGAACTTTAAATATGATAAGGAACGAATTACTAGGATCATGTATACTGGAACGTCATGTCATGTCCCTTTTTGTTTTAATTGTTTTGTCAATAAAATTTTAAAAAAAATAAAAAAAAAAAAAATTCACCATAACCTCTGGCCTAAAATTCACTGAGTAACACAGAAGAGATTTTAAATAGAAAATGCTGTTATACAATCTTAATTGTTTCAGAATTGTAGAATTCCAAAGGCTAGTTGGTATTTATCAAATTTAGGCACTGCTATCACAATATCTAAGTGACTCTGGGTTCACTCTAGATTATATTCTACTTTGTTGCAATACACAATAAGTGCTTAGAAATCTTTGTTAGCTTAATTGTAGCTACATTGAATTGTCTTTACATGGCAACTCTTCTTTCAAAAAATTGTGCTTTATGTTTCTGACATTCAGGAGACAATACTTTCAACTTTCCCAAGGAAAGCTAAAAAGTTGGGGATTGTGTTTTTTTAATACATTCCATTGTTCCTTGCAACATTCCTTCATATTGTCAATGTCTAGCTTATCCAGATAGCGTTCTGACAGCACACACTGCGACATTGCACATTTTAGTGCTTTGGAGGGGGAGGGAATCCTCTTAAGCATATATCAGACATGTCAAACTTACAACGTCACGTGACGTCGCACGACGTATTGGGACTGTTTTGTCATTGCCGGCAATGGGGTGGGCGTGGCTTCCACATGATGAGTCCGGCCCATGGGCTGGCAGTTTGACACCCCTGGCATATATCAATAATTTCTTCAGGTATGGCTATCTACACTAAAACATATTTTTGGTTGTATAGTTAAATATGCACATTTCACTATTTCAAGCAAATATTAAAAACAGAAGCTGGAATTATATGCATGTTTTAAAAAATTGAGGATTTTGGTTCTTGTTACTGGCTGACTACTCAGAAGATTACATTTTATTGGACTTTAGCATGTACATAATCCTATAACAAGGTTAATATCATCTTCTTAGTATACATATGTTATATATACAACTGCTTTTTTCAGTATAATTGGACCTTTTTTCACAATTTGATTGCACTGTAGTTTATACAAATCATACTTGTATGATTTAAAATGTTTAAAATTCAGTTTGATGGATTTTTTTATAAGGCCCTAAAATAAGAAACTACATTTAGGTTGATCCATAATCAGCTGTGGTTTTAATCATGTGCAATTTGCAATATCCTTTTTCAATCAAAAATAGTTGTTGATTTTATGATTTTGAATTTGGGTGTTTTAAGGGCTTGCTTTTACTAACTACTTCATTTATTTATTTACTATATGAAAGCTTAGAGTTTGCTGTTGTGGTTAAGACATCAGGCTAGAAAGGGGAGACTGTGAGTTCTGTTCTTGCCTTATAGACACAA
>NW_015419393.1:0-1490 GCF_001527695.2 Protobothrops mucrosquamatus | reverse complement strand
ATCCAGTTTTGGTCACCACGATGTAAAAAAGATGTTGAGACTCTAGAAAGAGTGCAGAGAAGAGCAACAAAGATGATTAGGGGACTGGAGGCTAAAATGTTTAAAGAACGGTTGCTGGAATTGGGTCTGTCTAGTTTAATGAAGAGAAGGACGAGGGGGGACATGATAGCAGTCTTCCAGTATCTCAGGGGCTGCCCCAGAGAAGAGGGAGTCAAGCTATTCTCCAAAGCGCCTGAAGGCAGGACGAGAAGCAACAGATGGGAACAAATCAAGGAGAGAAGCAACCTAGCACTGAGGAGAAACTTCCTGACAGTGAGAACAATTAACCAGTGGAACAACCTGCCTCCAGAAGGTGTGAATGCTCCAACACTGGAAGTTTTTAAGAAGAGACCGGACAGCCATTTGTCTGAAATGGTATAGGGTTTCCTGCCTGAGCAGGGGGTTGGACTAGATGACCTCCAAGGTCCCTTCCAACTTCATCATTATTATTATTATTATTATTATTATTATTATTATTATTATTATTATTATTATTATTATTATTATTATTATTACAGAGTTGGAAGGGACGTTGGAGGTCTTCTAGTCCAACCCCCACCCCCCACCCCGCGCTCAGGTGGGAAACCCTATACCTTTTGGGCACCAGGGACTGGTTCCGTGGAGAGAGGTTTTTCCGTGGACCGGAGGGTGCGTGGTTTTGTATGCTGCCTGCATCCCGCAATGGGGCTTTGCTTGTTTGTGTGGACCAGTTGCTGGCATGCGGCGGCCTGGTACTGGTCCACAAACCGGGGGTTGGGGACCCCTGCCCGATACCATTTTAGACGAATGGATCTCCAGTCTTTTCTTAAAAGCCTCCAGTGATGGAGCACCCACAGCTTCTGGAGGCAGGTTGTTCCACTGGATAATTGTTCTCACTGTCAGGAAATCTCTCCTTAGTTCTGGGTTGCTTCTCTCCTTGATTAGTTTCCATCCACTGTTTCTTGTCCTGCCTTCTGGTGATTTGGAAAATAGCTTGACACCCCCCCTTCTTTGTGGCAGCCCCTCAAATATTGGAGCACTGCTATCATGTCACCCCTAGTCCTTCTATTCACTAGACTAGACATACCCAATTCCTGTAATTGTTCATTGTATGATTTAGCCTCCAGGCTCCTACTCATCTTCGTTGCTCTCCCCTGCACGGTTTCCAAAGTCTCATCGTCTTTTTTATGATGTGTGACCAAAACTGTACACAATATTTCAGGTGTGTGCCGGCCACTTGGACGGTAAACATTTTTGTGTATTCAACGTATTCAATGAGAAGGAAGTTTCTGACATGAACAAAATGCATTTCCACCAACGTAACAAGAATCTGGGGTCGTTCCAAGCCGAACAGCCTCTGGTTGAGTCATATCCTGGTGTATTTGTAGTCCTAGTTGTGAATGTGAGGTGGCTGTAATTTTAGCAGTGATTGAAAAAAACCAGGTGTGTTTTTCGACCTCAACAGCATTCAT
>NW_015419392.1:0-1490 GCF_001527695.2 Protobothrops mucrosquamatus | reverse complement strand
GGGTCCAGGGTCTGGGGGAGGCTGCCTCCCCCCTCCCCCCCCCCGGAGACCAAAATACATCCCAGACAATGGCAACACTTGGAGGACTCTGATTGCCTGACTGGTCGGCTTTCGTTAAACGAGGCCGGTGGTGTCGTCACCTGCAGTCTCTGTTCTGGAAAAACCACAGAGCCCCCCTCCTCTCTCCCTGCCCCCCCCCACACACAGGCTGTGCGACGCTGAAAAGAGGGCCAGTGAGTTTGGACAGGTTTTTCAGGTGTTAACGTTAAATGTGAAAATCCTTTATTGTCAAAGGACAACATGTGTACAATGAGATTGTCTGTTAAGCTGGAAATTGCACAAACTGTTCAAATTGTACAAACAGTGCAAACTGTGTGCTTTTCCCAGAAGTTAAGCTTCCTGCCACCGCAGGTGGGGACTGCAGCCAAGAGATTAAAAGACGCTTGCTCCTGGGGAGGAAAGCCATGGCAAATCTAGACAGCATACTAAAAAGCAGAGACATCACCCTGCCAACAAAAGTGTGTGTAGTCCAGGCCATGGTTTTCCCAGTTGCAATGTATGGCTGTGAAAGTTGGACCATAAGAAAGGCTGAGAAAGGCCAAAGAATGGAGGCCTTTGAACTCTGGTGCTGGAGAAGACTCCTGCGAGTCCCCTGGACTGCGAGACGATCAAACCGGTCAGTCCTGGAGGAGATCAACCCCGACTGCTCCTTAGAAGGCCAGATCCTGAAGTTGAAACCCAAGTCCTTTGGCCACCTAATGAGAAGGAAGGACTCCCTGGAGAAGAGCCTGATGCTGGGAAAGATGGAGGGCAAGAGAAGAAGGGGACGACAGAGAAGGAGGTGGCTGGATGGAGTCCCTGAAGCAGGAGGCGTGAGCTTCAATGGACTCCAGAAGATGGTAGAGGACAGGAAGGCCTGGAGGAACGTCGTCCATGGGGTCGCGATGGGTCGAACAGGACTTCGCAACTAACAACAACAAGCTTCATGTTGGGGGGAGGTAGCTTTCTTCTTAGTTCTGGGGAGGCCTTGACCCCTCCAGTTGGACCCTGGGAATTATTTGTTTGTTAAATTTATATGCCAGAATTAAGCCCAGGCATGTTATTTTATTTATTTATTTTATTTTATTTTTTTATTTTATTTTATTATTTTATTTTATTTTATTTTATTTTATTTTATTTTATTTATTTTATTTTATTTTATTTTATTTTATTTTATTTTATTTTATTATATTATATTATATTATATTATATTATATTATATTATATTATATTATATTATATTATATTATATTATATTATATTATATTATTAGTTTAGTTTAGTTTAGTTTAGTTTAGTTTAGTTTAGTTTTATTTTATTTTATTTTATTTTATTTTATTTTATTTTATTTTATTTTATTTTATTTTAATTTTATTTTATTTTATTTTATTTTATTTATTTTATTATATTATATTATATTATATTATATTATATTATATTATATTATATTA
>NW_015419391.1:0-1490 GCF_001527695.2 Protobothrops mucrosquamatus | reverse complement strand
GGAATAGATCCTTTTTTCAGACCTTGTTCCAGTTCTTCTTGTTTCTTCTCTTGCAGCTTCTGGCATTTTCACTTTTATTTCTGCAAAGCTGAAAGTTTGTTTAATGTTATCTAGTCTGGTAACAAAACCACCTGCAAGCAAACCAAGTTCAGAGAAGACAAGGATTCCACAACTCACAATCTTTCCTCATAATCTTCACCGATTTTGCTAACTTTCTTTTATTCTTATTTGATGTATCCTCTGTATACTTTTTCCTTTTCTACTAAAACAGGAATTATAATTACTGTTCCCCATCCTGGAATGGATATTTCTCAAAATGCATTGTTTGTGGAGATGTCTATAACTTCTTACCAGACCTGGCTCAAAAGTAGGGCATACTTTGCTCCTGAATATAATAGCTGAGGGAAAGGACTTGTAGCACTCAGCCAGTACCATATGTTTTCCTATTTCTGTTCTAGTAAGGTGCCTATCTGGCACTTTCTTATGTTTCATAGAATCTGAGTTTTTAATAATTAAGTGCTTGGAGTACTTTAAATACAGTTCCGAGCATGTGCTGTGAAGTATAGCAGTGGGCCCTTTATATAGAGGTGGGGAACAGACAAGCAGGTCCAAGTGTCAGGAGGCTAATGGAAATAAGAAAAATACAGTATAGCAATTTATTCACATTTGGTCCTTCATGGTCTCAAAGAGAGAGCCTTAAAATAAATACACTTTCCCTAGAAATGTCCATTTGTCATCAGATTACAGTGTCCATTATGAGAAATGAGCTGTCTTGATAGTAGCAGTTTATGTCTTTTGGTCTTTCTTTCCCCAATTTGGAATCATAGATTCAGCTGAAGAGGTTTAGGCAGTCCTTTTCCTTTACAAGAATCAGTTGCTTTGCTCCCCATCTGATATTCTTGCTGGAGGAAACTGATTAGCTCAATTCATCAAGGAAGTGAGCCATTTCATGGCCAGGCTTCTTTGAAGAGTTAGGGAGATTTTACGGGCATCAACAGAGAAGGTTAGCAGTGTTTCTTCCATCTTCGGCTTGCTCTGCATTATTACCAGCTTGCTTGCTACATCCTTAGTTATTCCGTTTCCTCCCTTCTCAGAAGCCCTACTCATCTCTAAGCTCACTCGGCACTGAGGCTTACTCCCAAGAAAATTGGTGTTTTTTCCTCCCCACATAGATGGCCCACAGCTGCAAACATAGTGCCTTTCTGTAATTTTTTTAAACAATCACACCTTTTCCTATCGTGCACACTCTGAAACCTCTTCTTGGAATAAAATCTGAACTCCTGTGCAATCTTTTTAGTAACCATTCCTTGCCTTTCCTCCAGGGACTCCACAGATGTATCTTCAGAGAGTGACAATGCCATGACCTCTAGCACAGTAAGCAAGCTTGCAGAAGCCAGGAGGACCACCTATCTTTCTGGGCGATGGGTGTGTGATGACCATAATGGAGACACCAGCATTGGCATCACAGGGCCTTGGATAACCCTTCCCAA
>NW_015419390.1:0-1490 GCF_001527695.2 Protobothrops mucrosquamatus | reverse complement strand
CGTGTACCCTCCCGGGCTGCCAGTACCAGCCAGGAGGGGCACGGATCCAACAAACATGTGGTTGCGTTCAGCCCTCCCAAGACCCTGTCCACGTCCTCGGGAGCAACAGAGTCAAACTCCTCCCATACAACCGTCTCAAGACCTGCTTCCATCTCCTCCCCCTGGGCCAACCAATCGGAGTCCAAGCCTTCCCGGATCCACGCGACTTTGTCATGCAGATATTGCGCAAAGTCCTCGGCCCTCCCCTCCAGAGATAGTTATTGAGCCCTTGTCATGGTCAGATCATTCTCTCCTAAGGATGGACTTCCGGACCGCTCCCCCTCGCCGCAGGGAGACGGAACCACTTAGATGGTTCCGTCCCAGGCGACTGATGGACCCTGAGAGGTTCCTGACGGATCTTGGGCCATATCCGGAGGATCTGGTCCACGACTCGGCGGAAGATCAGACGGCGGCTTGGGAAACAACTGCCGCCGCAGCATTGGACCGAGTCGTGCCTTTGCGGCCTCTGACCCGACGTAGGTCTCGATTGGCTCCCTGGTTTACCGAGGAGCTGAGAGAGATGAAACGTCGGAAAAGAAGCCTAGAGAGCAGCTGGAGGGCCAGCCGAACCGAACCCGACTGAACACAGGCTAGGACACATATTAGATCCTACCTAGTGGCGATGAGGGCGGCTAGGACTAACTACTATTCCTCGCTCATCGCGTCATCAGATAACCGCCCGGCCGCCCTCTTCAGGGTGACCCGCTCTCTCCTCCAATTGGGGGGGGTATAACTACATCAGGGTCTCCAAATAGCTTTTCCAAGCCGTTCATGGCAGCTTCGCCAAGTTCTAGTCTGCGACCTATTTCTTGACTGCTTGTTCCTTTACTGTTGATGATAGCAAATAAACATGACAGGCATTGTTTACTTAGCAGTATAAATATTTTCATAAAACATGCGGTGCAGTTGCATCAGATGAAATGCAATGGGAGCAAGCTTTCTGCCAAATGTCAGCAGGTACAAAAATCCAATCAATTTCTCATTAAATAAGACAGGCTCTCTTTAGCATTCCGTCAGATAAGTCTCAGACATTATTTTAAACAATGGGGTTGCTGATATGCTGTACACTTTGTCTAAAATTAGAGTACAACTGTGCCTGAGATCAGGAATAACCTAAAATTCTAATTTACGTATACATATCCAGTGGGCTGGCCAATGGCAAGAAAAAATATCTATCTCACACATTTGCCTATTACTCCTTCACTATTTTATAAAGTACACAGATACTTCAGCATCCCTGAGGATCAAATATTACTCACACTAACAGCTCTTACAGAAAGAACTTTAAAGCAATTATCTTCCATAGCATGAATTATTCACCTTGTAGATCTGGTTCAGATATAACAGTATAGCAGGCTTTTCTGCAACATGAATGAGTCAGGGCAAACTTTAGCTACCAGAAATATCACCCTTCCTTCCACTTTTGTTCTTTCAGCAAGACTGGAAACTTT
>NW_015419389.1:0-1490 GCF_001527695.2 Protobothrops mucrosquamatus | reverse complement strand
CGGCCTGGCGTAGTTTGATTATGTTTTAGTGGGGGTTTTGTATGGGGTACTTTTAGAGCAGGCCTGTTATTTAATTTGATTTTAGAACAGAAACTTGTGTATATTTATCGTGGTTTTTATTATCGCCTGTTCACCGCCCTGAGTCCCGTAAGGGAGATAGGGCGGTATATAAATTCAATAAATAATAATAATAAATAATCTACCAGACAGGACTATTCATCGGGTACAAGCTGGCACTTTACAGCTTGTTGCTATAATGAATTTGTTTTTTTTTCCTTCTGGAGAAAAAACCCAATTTAATTTTACTGTAAAATGTTCTATAGAGTTTCCTTCCTTAACTGTTTGGTGCCGGTCCAGGAGAAGATAAGAATCCCGATTGTTTGACTTTGTTTTTCAATCAGGAAGAAACTTTGGTTTAATTTGACGAAAACATCAAGTCCCTCAAAACCTACCTAGCTACTTTTATCACACTTGTGGGTTCCAGGGTTGCCAGAAAGATTTTGTGATGACTCCCTTAGGGGGGGTTAACATTGTCTTCCCTGTTTTGTGTGCCTTTTTAATAGCGTTTTCAGTTGTGATTGTTTTATGTGTGTCCTTTTATATATATATATGGCCACAGGCATAGCCAGGGGGTTTCCATTTTCTGTGAGATTCTAGTGAAAATTGTTTCTCTGAAGTTAATCGGAAGAAATCCACCATACTCCTGATTCTAACAGTGGACCTTTGTTTCACCAAAAAGATATCTTTTGTACAATAAAACTATTTCACAATGCAGGTAGAAGAGTGATTGTAAAGTGACCCCAGTATAACCAATACAAATTTCTTCCAATACAAATATCTGCCCTGGGATTTATCAGAATTAGATTATCACAATAATCACAACAAATATATTTTTGTTTCGAGTCTCAGATTTATTTATTTATTTCATTTAATTATCTTAATATTTTGGGGCATTCTTTATTCTTACTGATGGCTCCCATATCATTGGCAGTACTGCTTGTGATATGCGATAAGTTACAATGCTTTGTGATTTGCACTTAATTGCAATCTGTAATGAGTAGTAAACCAGGTGGATATTCTGCTTAGATTTGCTGTTCCAAAATAAAAAAAAAATAGCCAAGATGTTTGACAAATTGAAGTTTATTTATGGTTATTTAGTAGTGGTTTATAAGTGCTGTAAGTAATTAAATATAATTTTAAAACTACATTGGTTAGGTGGCACATAACACTATTATATGCTGTTATTCCAACTAAAGTCTAGAATAGATACCAATTATATATATATATATAAATATATATATAAATTTGGTATCTACTCTAGACTTTAGTTGGAATAACAGCATATAATAAAATTGGCTGCCCTCCAACATAAATCCACAGTGTACTCCTATGTATGTTTTCTCAGTTGGTTTTAATCAAATCTCTTCAACACAATGTGATCCATTTATGATTAAACATGCATTGAATTGCAGTTTTAAACCTCTTTAGGA
>NW_015419388.1:0-1490 GCF_001527695.2 Protobothrops mucrosquamatus | reverse complement strand
AACACAGAAGGACAATCTTGGCACAAGAGAAGCGAGCACTCCGTAAAGCCAGAGCTGCAAATGCTGAAGCAATAGTGTCCACATTTCTCTGTTCAGTATGTGGCAGAACATTCCGTGCTAACATCGGTCTCATCAGCCATCTACGGACACACCACTGATGGCCCATAATCCATAAGATGTCAAGGTCTTCATCGAAATCAATGGACGAACAACATGACAGAATCCAGAGAGGGCAGAAATGGGGTTTTCCATAGTTGATAACTAGAGATGAAATATAATTGGATTCTGACAGGGGGTTTCTCCCTTCCCTGCCTCGTTGTCTGACATTGTATTTTTTGCAAAGTCCCCCGGCAAGGTTCTCCCTTCCAGGTTGACTATTACTGCAGATCCTTTCTAATGTAAGGACCCACTTCAATCCACATCTTAAGAAAGCAGAACTCTTGGAAACGGTCTCTTCCAACAGGAACTTGTATTAAAAGAAACTGATAGCGGGCATGATAGACAGGATCTGGGGGATTCCCTTAAAATGCAATGTTTTAAATTGTCCCTAAGCAGCCCCCCACCCCACAGTTCTTCCGGGCAATTCAAACCGGCAGATTTCTAGGTGTTAACTCCAGGAGAGATAACATCGATCCGGCTCCGTTGGCACGATCATTCAACATCTCCTCACACAGATCCCAGATGCTGCATCTCCCCCCCCCCCTTTCTCTCGCTGGCCGGTAAGGAGGAGACATTTAGAGGGGCATAGGATGAAAGGCAAATGGCTACATTGTTATGGTTAGCAGATCTGAAGCGAATCAACAAAAGGTTACTTTGTAGTGAATAGAGGAAGTGAAAGTAATAAAACCCCCATGCATACCCCCCTCCCCCTTAGTAGTATGACAGGATCCAGGAGAGAGTAAAATTGGTTTTATATCAGAGAAGATAGATAGAAATGAAATATAACTGGATTCTGACAGGCTCTATCTTCCATTCCATCAGCTCTCCTTCCTTATCCTCCAGTATGTTCTGAAATCTTGGTTTGTAGAATGTCTTTTCCATTTCCAATATTATCGTTGTGTCTTCTAAGTCTTCATTTGTCTGAGTCTGGTCATTAGTTTCTTCCTTTAGATCCTTAATTTTTGTGTCAGCATTCTCTAGTTTTCCTTCTATTTTCTGGGTTGCTATTTCATTCTCTGTAGTTATTTTCTGAGTTTGTAGATTTAAATTAGAAAATTGTTCTTTTATCTCCTTTGTGTCATTTTTAATCTCATCACGAGCTAAAGAATTTGTTTCTTGTATTAATTTCTTTCTTTTTTTAAGTTTTTTATTTATAATACAGTTAAAACAAAAATGGACATAACGTGACATTCCAGAATAACTATTCCTAACAATTTGTTCCTCTTAATACATATAATTAATACATCATTCTTAATCTCTAAATAAACTTATTCTTCTATACAATACAATTATATATACAGTTATATGTATTTCTTTTTTTTTTTTTTTTT
>NW_015419387.1:0-1491 GCF_001527695.2 Protobothrops mucrosquamatus | reverse complement strand
TCTCATTGATTTCAGTGCAGAAGACATTCTGTGGATTTTATTTTTTTTATTTTTTTTTGTCATATCATCCATCTTCCTCATAGAGTGACTACGAGTGGTGTTCATGGGAACTTCAGATCTGCAAGACGGTACTTCCACTGTGACGCCATCTTGCTGATTTTATCTCCTCACCCTTCCAGCCTATACTAGCAGGTTTGTTCTTGTTGTTAATTGCGAAGTTGTGTCCGACCCATCGCGACCCCATGGACAACGTTCCTCCAGGCCTTCCTGTCCTCTACCATCTTAAGCTCACGCCTAGTGTTTCAGGGACTCCATCCAGCCACCTCGTTCTCTGTCGTCCCCTTCTTCTCTTGCCCTCCATCTTTCCCAGCATCAGGCTCTTCTCCAGTGAGTCCTTCCTTCTTATTAGGTGGCCAAAGGACTTGAGTTTCAACTTCAGGATCTGGCCTTCTAAGGAGCAGTCGGGGTTGATCTCCTCTAGGACTGACCGGTTGGATCGTCTTGTAGTCCAGGGGACTCGCAGGAGTCTTCTCCAGCACCAGAGTTCAAAGGCCTCCATTCTTTGGCGCTCAGCCTTTCTTATGGTCCAACTTTCACCGCCATACATTGCAACTGGAAAAACCATGGCCTAGCAGGTTACTTCCCCATAAATTGTGTGTACAATCATTTGGGAGTGGAATGGTACAACTTGCCACTGGCAACTCACCATGGCCAAACTCACCAATTGTCGCAGGACAATTCAACAATTCAGTTTAATTATTTAAAACAATGAAAGAATTATTTTAATTTTTGTCAATCATATTTCATTTTGTTTGGCATCCTTTCTGTAATGATTCTGTTCCACCGTTTCGTTGAAATTAGTGTAACTCTTGTCCCAGCTGGAAAAGAGGGGGGGGGGTGCACACCAACCTGTGCTTGAAGTGACCATTAGGAAAACGCCTTGGCTGAATCTGATTGGCTACACTGGAAGCAGCAATGACAGACAGTTAAGGGAGGAAAGATTGGAACTTAGGGATTTGGGCGTGCGATTTTCAGTTCTGGCTTTGCACTACTACAATACACTTGATCTCTAATACAAGGGTCCCCAACCTCTGGGCTGCAGCTCATTAGTGGGCTGTGAAATGCCAGGTGAGGATGTGCGCACACATCCCCACTTGCACGAGCAGGGGGCGAGCGCATGCACACATGCTCCGTTTGCATCAGCAGTGGGCACACATGCACTCCGGGCATGCAAATGGAGCTGCACGCACACATTTTCCAGCTGTTCGCCTAGACCAGGGGTAGGCAACCTTGGCTCTTTTAGGACTCGTGGACTTCAACTCCCAGAATTCCTGAGCCAGCGTGGGGGAACTATGGCCCCCTCATGACTCGTGGACTTCAACTCCCAGAATTCCTGAGCCAGCATGGGGGAACTATGGCTCCCTCATGACTCATGGACTTCAACTCCCAGAATTCCTGAGCCAGCATGGGGGAACTATGGCTCCCTCATGA
>NW_015419386.1:0-1491 GCF_001527695.2 Protobothrops mucrosquamatus | reverse complement strand
TATCGGACATTCATCCCGGCCTTCGCCACCCTGACCTTGCCGCTGACCCAACTCCTTCGGAAGAAGGTCCCGTTCCAGTGGGGGCCCCCGCAGCAGCAGGCCTTCGAGGTCCTCAAGCAGGCCTTCATCACGGAGCCGGTCCTGAGGCATCCCAATCCACACCGTCCGTTCGTGGTCGAGACGGATGCGTCCAATGTGGTGATTGGAGCGGTACTGCTACAGGCCCCGGTGGATGGCGACACTCTTTTTCCCTGCGCTTATTACTCCCGGAAACTCAATCCTTCTGAGCGCAACTACACCATCTGGGAAAAGGAGTTGCTGGCTATCAAGGCCGCATTCGAGGCTTGGCGGCATCACCTTGAGGGGGCCCGACACCAGTTGGAGGTGCGGATGGACCATCGGAACCTAGAGCACCTCACCACGGCCAGGAAGTTGAACCAGCGGCAGATCCGGTGGTCGTTGTTTTTCGCCCGGTTCAACTTCCACGTCGTGTACATTCCGAGCAACCTCAACCAGAGGGCGGACGCGCTATCCCGCAAGCCGGAATACTTCTGTCCCAAGGATTCTCTTCCACCACGGACGGTGCTGCCAGCAGAATCCTTGGCTGCGGTCCAGGAACCGGCAGACTTGCGGGCTCAGGTGCTGGAAGCACAGCGCCGTGATGACTGGTCACAGCAACGGAAAGCGGAAGTTGGCCCAGCGTCCCCCTGGACCGTGGAGGAAGGCTTGCTGAAACACCGGGGCCGGCTATACGTGCCCACAAGTCCGCTCCGAGCCCTCGTCATGAACCAGTGCCATGACAACCCCGCGGCGGGGCATTTCGGCCTCTTTAAGACCTTGCACTTGGTGACGCGGACTTTTTGGTGGCCTCGGGTATGGCATGACGTGCATGCGTACGTGATGTCCTGTGCAACGTGCCGACAGGCCAAATCCGCATCCGGCCCACGGCCGGGACTCCTCCAGCCGCTGCTGACACCGGAGAGACCGTGGGGTGCCATCTCCATGGACTTCCTAACAGATCTACCACTGTCCGCCATGTTCACGACCGTCCTTGTGGTGGTGGACATGCTCACCAAGATGGCCCATTTCATCCCGTGCCGCAGACTGCAATCGGCCCGCACCACGGCCCGTCTGTTCCTTCAGCACATCTTTCGCCTCCATGGCCTGCCAGATAGGGTGGCGTCAGACTGCGGAGCCCAGTTCACGGCCCGCTTCTGGAAAAGCCTCATGGCCGTGCTGGAGGTGCAGGTGTGTCTGTCGTCGTTGCACCATCCGGAGACTGACGGGGGCATGGAGAAGGTCATCGGCATCCTGGAGCAGTACCTCCGCTGTTTTGTCAACCAGCGGCAGGACAACTGGGCCGAGTACCTTCCCCTGGCGGAGTTCGCCTTCAACAACTCCCAACACACCTCCACCCAGATGACCCCGTTCCATGCCAACGTCGGCTACCATCCACGGCTTTTCCCGTTGTCCATCTCGGATTCCCCTGTT
>NW_015419385.1:0-1491 GCF_001527695.2 Protobothrops mucrosquamatus | reverse complement strand
ATGGAAATCCACCCCAAAGCCACGGATGATCTCTCCCAGCGGCTTCACATAAATATTGAACAAAAGGGGAGAGAGGACCGACCCCTGTGGGACCCCGCAAGTTAGGGGCCTTGGGGTCGACCTCTGTCCCCCTGCCAATACAGACTGCGTACGGTCGGTGAGGAAGGAGGAGAACCACCGCATAACAGTGCCCCCCACTGCCATAAAGGGCTTTAAAGGTGCTCACCAACACCTTGAATTGCACCTGGAAGCAGACTGGCAACCAATCCAGCTTGCAGAGCAGTGGTGTTACAATTGCCATTCTTGGGGGTCCCAAAACTGCCCATGGTGCCAGCCTTCTTCGTCCACCCACTTTACTGTTGCTGCTGGAAGGAGAGATGGGATTTGGATATATGTGAAAAACAGTGCAGGAATTTGGGCAGAGGTGGGATTCAAATATGTGAACAACCAGCTCTCTGTGTGGATGCTGTTTCAGGGAGTCCAATCTGGGCCTGGGCAACAAAAAATTAGCTACTAGTTCTGCCAAAGTGGTGCGAACTGGCTGACTCTTACCACTTAATTTGGGGTATGAGAGAATGGCCTCTGTATTTGGGGAATAAGTATTCACAGGTAGGGATCAATTAATTTTGTGCAAATGTAGTATTATTGATCATAGCATTATCCATTTATCCTTGTTAGAGTGTGACTTTGGGCAAGTGTATACTATATGCACAAATAAACATATGCAACTATGGCACATGCACACAATTAATAGTGGAGGGGGGCAGGTGGAATAGGAAATATCCAGAATCGTTTTAAGTTCAGTTATATTTTTCTCTACTTCATCTCCCCTCTTCATCTTAAATCAAATAATCTTTTCAGCAAATAGAGTTTTGCTCACTGTATCAATGACATTTCTTTCAGGAGATTTGGGTTTATGGGTCCATCTTAGTGAATAGATGGACATGTACCTTCTTTTATGAAAATAGTTTATTTAATAACAGTGTATTTGATAATCTGTTTTCTCTCCTTGTTAAAAAGCAAGGCATTTGGCTTCCATATCAACTGTTGTGTTGAATTTTTAGAAACTCCTACATTTTAATAAGACAAAGTAAGAAGATGAGAGTGAAAAATTATAATCTACAGATATTATACAGATTATAATCTCTGTAGATTATAATCAACCAGAACATTTTTAAAAATATAAAGGAATATTTTCATTTTTAAAAAAATCACAAGGAAAAGATACCCAGAATAAAATTCTCCAAGCCAGATCTATCTCAGTGACATTGATAACAATTTTTCTCTCCATACTGTCTGTCTGTCTATCCATCTGTCGGTCTATCTATCTATCATTTATTTATCTATCTATATCATCTTAAAATATAGAATGGATTAGTTGCACAAATAAATGAATATCTGAAGAAGTAAACAGAATCAGAAAAAAATGACAATTTAATTTATTTAAATGAAATTTTTCATCATATAAAGAAAGTCTAGGCAATGCTAATT
>NW_015419384.1:0-1491 GCF_001527695.2 Protobothrops mucrosquamatus | reverse complement strand
CAAGCTGGGGGTTGGGCGGCATTGCGCTGACTCCCACGCTGCTCATGGCATCCCCTCCCCCAGAGCCCACCAAGCCAGATATGTGAAGTAGGCGAGGGCCATGTGCTGGCCACTTTCAGGCGATGGTACACTTCTTCATTCCTCACGAAAGGTGACACTTGCCCAGCTGCGTTTCTTGCCTGTTTTTCTCCCTCCCTCATCTCAAATATTTTCCCACCGCTCTGTACTTAGGAAGGAAAGAAGGAAAGAAGGAGAGGGGGGGGTTGAGGGAAGTCCTGCCTTAGTCCTGCCCTGCTGCCCTTTCACCATCCCTTTCCCTCTCCTCCTGGCCTATCCTGGGGGTCCCCCATCCTATTGCTAAGGAAGCTTAGGATACAAAGCCGGGTCTCCTCCCATGGAGAGGGAATGGGCCTCCCTCTGACTTTGCCCTCATACCCATCATGAGCAACCTGGGTAAGGAGAGCAAGTACAGCAGCAGCAGCCTTGAGGAGGAGGCAAGTGCAGCTGGGCGCCCCCTTGGGGAAGTGGGGCTGGGCTTGGTGCCGCAGGTGCTCGAAGGACAGGCTGGGCGTTTGACCTCTGCTGTCCAGGGCTCCCTGCAGCCCACACCACCATCCAGCCCCCCCACCCCCCACATGGCCTGAGAGGAACAGTGAGGCTCCTCCAGTGGACCATGCCTTGGCGCTTGCCCTGGTCCCACCTCCTTCTGCCAGAGACCCTCAGATCCTGCCCAGGCCCCCTTGACGCGAACGATGTAGAGCTGGCCACGCCCACCCAGTAGGCCACACCCACTCCATCCACATCCACCCAGTAGGCCGCACCCACCCTGGCCACACACACACACCCCCACGGGCAACCCCAATGCTGATGCGGGGCTCAGTCTGCCGGAGGCAGCTTCGAGTGGAAGGGGGAAAAAGGGAGATGGTGTTACTTTTTACCTTTTGCGGCTCGTGCAATTTACTTTGGCTTTTCTACCTCTTCAAAGACTTTTGTTATAAACGGGGGGGGGGCTTTTTCCGGAGAGGGGGGTTGTGAACTCCATCCAGTTAATTTAACCCTTTTTCTTTCCCCCAAAGACTCCCTTCGCTATCGCAAAGAGGTCAGTCCGTTTTAAAAAATCACATTACAAATCTCACTAAATCTTTTAAAGCTCCGTTTGCTACATTTTTGGAGCTGCACGTGCGGGATATGCATACTTAAGAGACCTCGTGCTGTGACGGACCCCAGAGAGACCTTCTGAAAGCAAAATCCCCAAAAGCTCCTTCCCGGATCCACCCGGAGCCCCACGGGGATCCTGGGCCGGGCGAGGAGGGGGCAGATCCAGCCCGGGGAGGGAGGGACCCCCTTTGCCCCCCTGGAGGGAAGGGAGGGATCCACTCCCTGCAGGCGACGCCAGAGCCGAATCTCCCCAAGGAAAACCCGGGAAGCCGATTTGCTGGATCCACAGCTA
Organism: Protobothrops mucrosquamatus; assembly: GCF_001527695.2. Classification (NCBI taxonomy): domain Eukaryota; kingdom Metazoa; phylum Chordata; class Lepidosauria; order Squamata; family Viperidae; genus Protobothrops; species Protobothrops mucrosquamatus. Next base: position 41 of record NW_015419384.1, on the reverse strand, counting down.
TCTTTCTCATGGCGGGGGGGGGGGAAAGCTCTCCTGGCGGG
>NW_015419383.1:0-1491 GCF_001527695.2 Protobothrops mucrosquamatus | reverse complement strand
TCTCCTGATGTTTGGCCCAAAGTTACTCGGCTTTCATGGCTAAGGTGACACTGGAACTCACCAGCTTCTGGTGATTGGCCCCAAATCACTCAGCTGGCTTTCAGGCCTAAGTAATCTTTATTGGAACCAAGTGTCCCAGCCCCCGGTTCGATGATTACAGCAGAGGTCCCCAACCTTTTGGGCACCAGGGACCAGTTCCGTGGAGAGAATCTTTTCTGCGGACCGGAGGGTACGTGGTTTTGTTTGCTGCCTGCATCCTGTGCTTGTTTGTGTGGACCGGTTGCTGGCATGCTGCGGCCCGGTACTGGTCCACGGACCGTGGGTTGGGGACCCCTGGACTACAGGATTTGAGACCAGGTTACATTCATTTGGATCCATGATGTTTTTTCCTGTGTTATTCTCAAAGGCCTCCTTGCGAGCAGAGAAGCAAGGAACGGGGCTCCTGTAGGGTGTGACTAGACAAACTGGAAGCTGGGCTGCTCCAACTCAAAAAAAAAAAAAATACAAAAAACCAAACAACCCTTTCTACAAGTGATGAGTGGCAGAATAAGCAGTTGGGGAAAAAACGGCTTCAACCAGTTTGACAGGCCAAAACCTGAACAGCAAAACCTGCTTGGGAGATTCACCAAAGGTTGGGCTTCAGAGTGTGGCTGGTGGGGACAAGCCGTTGTCAGTTTGACTCATTTGTGGTCCCTGATGTTGGCAGACAAGCCAACCGTGCCCTGGGTTTAAACCTTGCCCTGACTTGGCAGCCCTTGACTTCCAAATCACAGTTGGGGACCAGGATTCCCCAGTTGTTAAGCAAGATGGCGGTTGTTGGGAATCAGGCCTGATTTTATGACTTTTTTTTTTTTGCTATGGTTATTAAGTGAATTACCTCAGTCGTTAAGCAGATCCGGCTTCTCCACCATTGAATTTGTCGGAAACCGGTTGGGAAGGTCACAAATGGCGATCATATGACACACACACACACCCTGGGATGGCACAACCGTTGCAAATGCACGCCGGTTGCCAAGTTGTCTGAATTTTTGTCACGTGACCGTAGGGATGCTGCGATGGTCATAAGGGTGAGGACCAGTTGTAAAGTCACTTTTTTCAGTGCCTTTGTAACCTGGAACGGTGGCTAAATGAACGGCTGTAAGTCGAGGACTACTTGTATGGAGAAGGGAGTGTCAAGCCATTGGGGAGATTAGTCTGGGCTACCGGAAGCTTTACCAGCAAGTCCGCTGATTAGAGACACTCAGACTTTGTTCTGTGCTATTTACACTGTGAATTCACATGTGTGCTTGTTTACATTAGAGTGTCAGGGGCTAAGTCCAAGAGCAAAACAGCATCAAAAAAAGAAGCACCCGTGCCTTGGGCACAAAAGTCAGCTGGGGGACTTTGGGCCAATCACCAGGAGATGGTGAGTTCTAGTCCCTCCCCTTTAGGCATGAAAGCTGGCTGGGGGATTTTGGACCAATCACCAGGAGATGGTGAGTTCTAGTCCTC
>NW_015419382.1:0-1491 GCF_001527695.2 Protobothrops mucrosquamatus | reverse complement strand
TTACCTTCCGTCGCGCCCTCAAGACATGGCTCTTTCAGCAAGCGGACCTGACCTAGGGAGGATTTTATACTGGGTTCATTTTAAGGAATTTGGAAGACACAACTTTAAAATTTGGTTTAATTCGGTTTTACAGGGGGGGATTGTATATATGCTTTTGTTTTAAATATGTTGTGCGCCGCCCTGAGTCCCGCTGGGAGAAAGGCGGCATATAAATTAAATTAAATAAATAAATAAATAAATAAATTTGCTTATAAATTGGAGCCTTAAAGATGTGGAAGTGAAATTTTTCTTTATAAGAACTTGTAGCAATTATTTACAGGATGAACCACTCCCATATGAAGAGACAGTTGTTAGCAGACCTGATGAGACTTGGTGCTTCTCACGAATAGTATGAGCTGACACTTGAGTACACATTTTTCAGAGTCCTCGTAATAATAATTGCCAGCTACTTTCCCTCCCCTTTTTACAGCAAACAGCTGCAACTCCCTACCTTTCAGGGATCTACCACTTCCAGTTCCATTATACCTTTTTTTCCACACTAAAAGCTGAGAATCTGAAAGTTGTTTCTGATTTCTGGTGGTATACAGTACCTTACTTCAGGCCTCCATTTGTGTCCATTTGACTTGTTCCTGTGTTTAATTTATGAACTATTTTCCCATGACCATCCCTACTATAATGTTTTGTTTCTCGGTTAAGACTTTGGTAAGTCCTTGTCATCAGTCATAAGCTGAAAAGCATCACGAGAGCTACCACAACTCTGAATTTTTGCAAATGCATGCAAGATCTTTTTAGGCAGAAACACAAACATGCCATAAGCACTGAAAATCACAAACATCGGGTCCTGTCCATTCATTTTCACAGAAAGTCTTTTATTTCTTATTCTTTCTTTCTCAGGCTCTCTGGTTACCCAAATACAAACAACCGGTTCAAAAAAATTTGTTAGTGACTCTCCCCTACCTGCAGTCCAAACTCCTATTCGCTTGCTAAATTCACTTGCTCTTTAGAAACTGTCAGCTTTCTGTTCAATCTCTGCTTACTTATCAGGAAGCAGTGTTTCTACCCACAATGGAAAATCAACAGCTCCCTGAACATACCTCTTGCAATGAGAAGCTGCTCTGCAGATGATTTCATAAGTCCTCTATACAAGTGCTTCCACTTCAGCCAGAATCCTCCACACTCAAGCTTCCAGTTAAAATTTAGAACTTGGTTCTTCAGTAAACACAAGCATGGGTAAATATAGAGATCAGTCTACCACACACATCACCAACACAATTACAACTAGAAGAGGGGGAAAACCTGCTTAATACTACTTATGGTCGAACTAAACATAAGAAGAACTGAAGGTATTCACCAATTGACCAATATTTTATTTAGAAAACACATAAATTCACCAGTCTAGATACTGCATTTAAACAGAATGGATTTAGCACTTGGTTGCTTTTCTGTAGGAAGGATTAGTAAGAAGATAGTTATGTCCTGCTAGAGGAAGGA
>NW_015419381.1:0-1491 GCF_001527695.2 Protobothrops mucrosquamatus | reverse complement strand
TCTGGAAAAGATAATCAAACAACGAATCAGCAAACACCTAGAGGCAAACAAAGTCATTACTAAAAGCCAACATGGGTTTGTCAAAAACAGATCATGCCAGACAAATCTTATTGCATTCTTTGACCAAGTGACAAAATTAGTGGATCAGAGGAATGCTGTGGATATAATTTACTTGGACTTCAGTAAGGCATTTGATAAAATAGATCACAACCTACTACTTGATAAGATAGAAAAATGTGGGTTAGACAGCATCACCACCAGATGGATCCGTAGCTGGCTGACCGGCTGTACTCAGCGTGTGACCCTCAATGGAACTGCATCTACATGGAGGGAAGTGTGTAGGGTGCCCCAGGGCTCTGTTCTGGGCCCAGTGCTCTTCAACATCTTCATCAACGATTTGGACGAGGGGATAGATGGGGAAATCATCAAATTTGCAGACGACACCAAGCTGGCAGGAATAGTCAACACTCCAGAAGACAGGCTTAGGATACCGGAAGATCTGGACAGACTTGAACACTGGGCAGTATCTAACAAAATGAAATTCAATGGTGAAAAAAGTAAGGTTCTACATTTAGGCAAGAAAAACCAAATGTACAGGTATAGTATAGGGGGTACCTTGCTCAATAGTAGTAACTGTGAGAGGGACCTCAGAGTCCTAGTGGACAATCACTTAAATATGAGCCAGCAGTGTACTGCAGCTGCCAAAAAGGCCAACACAGTGCTGGGCTGCATTAACAGAAGGATAGAATCAAGATCACATAAAGTATTAATACCACTTTACAATGCCTTGGAAGGCCACACTTGGAATACTGCATCCAGTTTTGGTCACCACGATGTAAAAAAGATGCTGAGACTCTAGAAAGAGTATAGAGAAGAGCAACAAAGATGATTACGGGACTGGAGGCTAAAGCATATAAGGAAAGGTTGCTGGAATTGGGTATGTCTAGTTTAATGAAGAGAAGGACGAGGGGGGACATGATAGCAGTATTCCAATATCTCAGGGGCTGCCACAAAGAAGAGGGAGTCAAGCTATTTTCCAAGGCCCCTGAAGGCAGGACAAGAAGCAATGGATGGAAACTAATCAAGGAGAGAAGCAACCTAGAACTAAGGAGAAACTTCCTGACAGTTAGAAGTTAGAACAATTAACCAGTGGAACAACCTGCCTCCAGAAGTGGTGAATGCTCCAACACTGGAAGTTTTTAAGAGACTGGACAGCCATTTGTCTGAAATGGTATAGGGTTTCCTACCTGAGCAAGGGGTTGGACTAGATGACCTCCAAGGTCCCTTCCAACATTATTATTATTATTATTATTATTATTATTATTATTATTATTATTATTATTATTATTATTATTATTATCATCATCATCATCATCATCATCATCATCATCATCATCATCATCATCATTATTATTATTATTATTATTATTATTATTATTACTGTTTACTTTGAAGCATATAACTTATTTTAAACAGTGTGTGTCAGGATAA
>NW_015419380.1:0-1491 GCF_001527695.2 Protobothrops mucrosquamatus | reverse complement strand
TTTCCTAAGCTATACTGTCCAACTACATTTTCATTTGATCCTAAACTTCTTCAATTTTCTCTTTTCCTGCATCATTGGAACATAAATGTGGATATGATTGTCCAAAAAGTCTAACTGATATTATTCAATCATTGAGTGTTTTGTAGCTAAGTATGCTCTTGCTATACCCTTCCTACCTATTAAAGCAACACCATTTTTTTCTTTGTTTTTCATCTTCTGGGTACATCATGAAAATGAGAAGTGGACTTCTGACAAAAAGTGTTTCAGTTCATCTGAATTCACCTTAACATGCCTAAATTATCAATGTATAGTCAATTCATTTCATCTTTCACTGTGTTGAACTTTCTCATATTCTTGCTTTGATCCTACCGTAATTCTTTTCAGATTTAGATTTTCGTTTCCTGTATGATAACATTAGGAACTACTGTAGATACCCCAAATGCTTTAATATAGCCACACCCCAAGTATACCATTAATTCTCCAAAAGATCCTCAACTTTTCCTGAGCCATCATTTGGCACTAAGTAACCATCAAATTCCCATGTATCAAATGTACATAGTATAATATGTACAGTTTTCACTTGATAAATGCTGTTTCAATCTCACTCTCTTATAGAAATAAAGCCTGTGACTCTCTTTGAAAAAGAGGAAATGTTATACATATATAAAATATGATTATTACAATTAAATGCATTCAGTATGTGAAGTCTTCTTATATAGTTGCAGCCAGATTTGAGAAATTAAATCAAAAGTAATGTCTTTAGAATGGATTAAGGTAGGAGGGGATGGCACATCAATTAGGTAGAGTTTAAGGAAAATATAATTTGGTTTTTAGACTGGACATACTAGATTCTACTTTGCCATTACCTACATTAATCCTTGTCTTGCCCACAAATAATTCCCAAGATACCCCTCAAAATTTACATAAGCCCAAGCCCAAAAACCTTTTACAACCAGGATTTAAAGTCATGAAGTGTTATAGAATAGAGGTTGAAATAAATTTGGGGCCACTATTGCTCCAAATGGCTCTCTGTTATCTATAATAGTGTATACGGGAAAATCTTTAAACTGGTTCCAATGGAAAAGATACCATGAGTAGGATGAGTTAACCAGGGAGTTCATTTAGGATCTTGGATAGTTCCAAAGGGGTTTTTTGCACTTGCAAGAATTCAGTGAAAGCACCTGCCTACAATTCTTAAAAATAAACATATCTTTTCCTGGGATTGCACGGCCATTCTCTGCTGCTGCTCCCAAAGATGTTGCTGTTTTATTCAAACACTGATAGGTCTCAACTATTATTTATTTATTTATTTATTTTATTTAATTTATATGCCGCCCTTCTCCCGACAGGGACTCAGGGCGGCGCACAACATATTTAAAACCAGAACATATATACAATCCCCCCCTTAAAACCGAATTAAACCGAATTTTAATGTTGCGTCTTCCGAATATTTAAAACCCAATGTAAAATCCACCCTAGGTCAGGTCCGCT
>NW_015419379.1:0-1491 GCF_001527695.2 Protobothrops mucrosquamatus | reverse complement strand
GGAAGGAAGGAAGGAAGGAAGGAAGATTGAAGGGGAAAGGAAGGAGATGAGGAAGGAAGGAAGGAAGGAAGGAGAGATTGAAGGGGAAGGGAAGGAGATGGATGGATGGATGGATGGATGGAAGGAAAGAAGGAAGGAAGGAAAAGGTGCTTTATAATGCCTGACGGGGAAAGATATTTTAACCCCCGGTGGCTGATTGAGGAAGCCAGGTCCGTCGGACCGATTTCCAAATAAGCCTGATTGGGGAGGCGGGAGTGTAAATGATGCATCAAAGGATGCTTCCCATTGCCCCTTCCCCTCCCTTTTTGGCTACCACCGGGGAAAACGCACAGGCGCGCGCGCGCAGGGGTAAGAAAGCACAAACGCCTGGATTAAAACTGGTGCCAACGTTTCCAAACGAAACGCTCTGAGCCACGAAGCCTTATCCAAAGCAGGGTCCTCTCTAATGATTTCTCTTCCCTTCCGGCCGTTTTTTTTCGTCCCCCATATCTGAGCAGAGCCGCCGGCGGCCTGCCCCCGTAGCCAAGGGTCCTGGACCAGCGCCTTTCCAAACTCTGGTGCTGCTTGCGGCGAGTGTCAGGGTGGGGGAGAGGGATCCTTTCTTACAGCCCCGAAACAAGTTTTCTCCTTTGATTTCGGGGCCCCGTTGCCAGCTCGCGGGAGTGGATCGCAGCTCTGTAATCAGCCTCGATCGATAGAAAGCCAGGAGGCAGAAGGAAGGAAGGAAGGAAGGAAGGAAGGAAGGAAGGAAGGAAGGATTGATCTTTGGAGAGTCATGTTTTTCCAGATGGTGATGAACTGCAACTCCCAGCATTCCCCACTCTTCCACAGTGCTTTTTAGGGCTACTCAGCTCAGCTCAGCCAGCAGCAGCAGCAGCGCATTGCCCGAGCAGGGCGGGAAGAGAGGGGGCGGTGGTGGCAAGTCATGAAAGCAGTGTCCACACATTCAGGGTGCAAACGCCTTGGACGGCTTGGCTCCCCCACCCCTTTATTTACTGATCTGCCACAAGCTCGTGCAAACGAGCGGTCGTTTAAAAAAAAAAAAAAGATTTCAGCAACGAGGCAGAAAGTGGAACTCGCTCACGGCTATTTTTTCCCCCTTTCTCGGCGACTAGGAAGGCAGCAGCCAGAGACGCCGCTGTACAAAAGGAGGCGGAGAGAGGGACGAGGGGGAAAACCTCACTCAACTTTCGCCCTTATCAGACCCGGTTCCCTTCTGGTCGACACCCACCCACCCACCCACCCCCTTCACCTCCCACTACAGATCGAAGGAAGGAAGGAAGCAAGCAAGCAAGAAGAGATTGAAGGGGAAGGGAAGGAGATGGATGGATGGATGGATGGATGGATGGATGGATGGATGGATGGATGGAAGGAAGGAAGGAAGGAAGGAAGGAAGGATCGATCTTTGGAGAGTATTTCACCAGGCTTTTTTTTTTTAACCTTGGCCCTGCGCTTCTCCCAGACGGAAGCCAGGCAAGAGGACCTGAAAGA
>NW_015419378.1:0-1491 GCF_001527695.2 Protobothrops mucrosquamatus | reverse complement strand
AGCAGTGCAAGCTTATGCAACTTTTCTTCCTCTTCAGCTGGGCTTACTCTTGAGTAGGTAGAGTCCTGTTGTTTTCGTCTACAAGCCCTAATGTAGGACCTCCCCTTGGAATGCAGTTCCCCACAACAATACTGCTGTAATAAGTAAACCATTGCTGACTTATTCAAGCTGCTTTAGTAATGCTGCTCCACAGTGGGTATGGTCAACTACTCCTTATGTAGCGTATTACTCATAGGTGGAGGCACTTGTGCAAACAGACTGTTGGCTTTAGGGATTCACCTTGGAGGAGGCGGCTTCAGTAATCCCATTGAACATCGCAGACCTTATTTCTGAATAGAAAACACAACCCAGCCTTGTGGCTTATGATGGAAAAAGATGTTGCCCTTCATAACTCGAATTAGCCCTCTCTGGTCTAAACTTGTCCTGTGATGTGTCATTGGATAGAAACAAGACTATTAACAGAGATGTTGGAGAGGCACAGATAGCTACAATAATATGTGGGGATACATTTGAAGAGGATAGGAATGGAAAGGGAGATTGAAGGGTATTTTTGAGACATGTGAAAATGTATCCTTGTCTTTTTAGAATAATGCAGGCAAGTGGTACATTATCCCCTTAAAAAGGCAATCCTCAGCTTATGACCACAATTGAGCCCAAATTTTCCGTTGCTAAGCAAGACAGTTAAGTGAGATTTGTCTCATTTTACCACCCTTCTTGCCTCAATCGTTAAGTGAACCACTGCAGTTAAGTTAATAACATGGTTGTTAAGTGAATCTAGCTGCCTCCCTCCATTGACTTTGCTTGAAAGAATATATAATAATAATAATGATGATGATGTTGGAAGGGACCTTGGAGGTCATCCAGTCCAACCCCCTGCTCAGGCAGGAAACCCTATACCATTTCAGACAAATGGCTGTCCAGTCTCTTCTTTAAAACCTCCAGTGATGGAGCATTCACAGCTTCTGGAGGCAGGTTGTTCCACTGGTTAATTGTTCTAACTGTCAGAAGGTCACAAAAGGTAATCACATGACTCCGGGACACTTAAACTATCATAAATACAGGTAGTCTTTCTGGACCGGGACGCTCTGCGCACAGTCACTCAGGCTCTCGTCACCTCCCGCCTGGACTACTGTAATGCTCTATACATGGGGCTCCCTATGGGGAGCATCCGGAGACTGCAACTGGTCCAGAATGCGGCCGCGCGGGCGGTGTTGGGAGGGACTCGTCGCTCCCATGTAACACCACTGCTGCGCGAGCTGCACTGGCTACCAGTGGCTTTCCGGGTGCGCTTCAAGGTGTTAGTTACCACCTTTAAAGCGCTCCATGGCATTGGGCCTGGATATCTCCGAGACCGCCTTCTGCCACAGATTCCCTCCCACAGACCGGTACGCTCCCACAGAGCGGGCCTCCTCAGGGTGCCGTCGGCCAAGCAATGTCGGCTGGCGACCCCCAGGGGGAGGGCCTTCTCTGTGGGTGCCCCCACCCTCTGGA
>NW_015419377.1:0-1491 GCF_001527695.2 Protobothrops mucrosquamatus | reverse complement strand
CCTTCTCCCGGAGGACTCAGGGCGGCTTACAGCCAGTTTAAAAACAATAATACAATACAATACAAAATTTAAAAGTGATTAAAAATAAATATTTAACTAGGCCGCTTCTACTAAAAATTTTGTTAAAACCAATTTAAAATACCCCTAGGCCAGTCCTGCCCGCTGAAATAACCAAGTCTTGAGGGCGCGGCGGAAGGAGTGTTTGATTTTCTAGTTTGGAAACATCCCCAAAAAGTATGGCTATTTCAAAATAAATTTGTTGATTACATTGTACACAAGTTCTTAGGCCTGCATTTTTAGTTGCAGTAACATTTTCAGTCTGAGCTGTAATGCCACAATGCTGCCATTTTTAATGTTAGAGCTGGGCACTGTATGATTCTCCAGATGTTACTGAACTCTAATTAACCCTAAAGTTTTGGTGGTATATAAATTGAATTAAAACATAATTATGGCTTATGAGAGTTTTTCTATTGGAACATCTGGATTTATATGGTAACTATACATTATTTTAATATATAATCTGAACAATTTATCAAGGATTTATAAATTGCTCCCAGTTTTAGCAAGTGCCAGTTAAGGAAGATAAATCCATGCCGTGATGATCTAGGTTTCCTTGGATGAATTTATTTTTCTACTGATTTTATATATAAATTTTATTAGTTTTATAGGGTTAGGGATGGGGTGGGATCGGGGTTGGGATTAGGATTTGGGATTGGATTTGGGTTAGGATTAAGGTTGGGGTTAGGGTTTTTCCAAATAATATTCTCAATATTTAGCAAACAGCGTAATACCTGGGTTCATGTATTTGACAAGAAATAATAGATAATAGTTAATTATCATAAACAATATGTTAATTAATCACTCGATAGTCTTATTTTTTACTGATTTTTTGTCCACTCATACTACTCATAGAAAGTACATTATGTGGCCTAACCAAATATGAATTTTATGCATCTTATATAAGGATTTTAATTGCCCCCAAGAAGCTCCAGTCAAAGGAAAATTTCATATATACATGAAATATATATGATGTTTTAAACTATAAATCTAAAATGAAAAATATTTAAAAGCCATGACTTGCTGCGGACACCAAAACATTTTCTGCATCTAAATGTAGACATTCATTTGTCATTTCTGCATATTGTGAAATGGAAATGAGGCATATACCCAACTGTAACCTTTCAACAGACAACCAAAATTAGTTCTTATTTCCATTATTTAATAATGCATTTCAAGCAATAGGATGGAGTGTTTGTCCACTGGTAAGTCGTTTAGTAAGAAACTCTGGCATCGTCAGAATCAGATTGATGGGAGAAATAACGAGACTGTAAACAAAATGAAATAAAATAGCAATACATTTTTAAGCCACTTGTTGGAAAACAGCAGCAGTTAATGTTCATTATATTTCATGGTGCCAAATAAAACAAGTGAATAATGTGAATGACTGCAGACTTCCAGAAGAAGTAAAAATAGATTATTTTCATTTCAAGT
>NW_015419376.1:0-1491 GCF_001527695.2 Protobothrops mucrosquamatus | reverse complement strand
CACAATTCCATTGGCTGGCAAGACCCTGTTGCTAGTTAGCCAACCAGCAACGGGCATGAAACTGTATGCAGATGGAGAAGGGCAATCACCCTTAATGGGCGATCAATGGTGAAGGGCAATCACCCTTAATGGGTGATCAGGATATGCATAGGGGATTAAGGGGGGGGGAATACAAAGAACACAACACTAGCGGTTTGAAAGCATGTTACATGCGAATAGATAAATAGCTACCACTTCAGTGGGGAGACGAGCTGGCGCTTTGTGTGGATGGTTCTGGACCTTCCCAGTTGCAACGCCCATTTGCCAGGTGGCCTGGTGGAGGGAGAGGGCTCTGGATGACACTGCAGGAAAGCTGCTTATCTTTCTTTCTGGTGTGGAACTAGCTCGCCCCCTGTGGCGCCTCTTGGGAAGTGCTTGAGAGCTATCAGTCTTAGCTTCCAAATTACTACTTTGTATTGTTATTGTAGTCTCCTGGCGAATGTAATGCTGCATTAAGCTAAACAAATAAATAACCCCACACCTGAAGAGACAATGATGTCTGGAGGAGGGTTGAAAACAGGCAAGATGGTCCTGCAGCATTGTAATGAAAGCTCCACCCTTTTGTACATAGATGCAAACATCTACAAAAGGGGCGGGGCTTGTATCACCCTGCCCTGTCTGTCATCCTCCCAGCCCTTAGTCTTCTTCTGGATGGGACTGGGAGGCAAAATAAATGTTTGCAATTCCAAAAAGAAAGCCTTGTTTGTTGACCTCCTCCCCACCACCAGCCAATCAGCCAGCTGCACCAATATAGTGGTAGGATGACATTTGATACAGCCTATTTTTAGTACATAAGCCCAATCAATTTTTTCCCCCGGAACACCCAAATGGCATCATGACATTAGCAAACTGAACAACAAAGAAGAAAATAACATCGGTGCTAGAACTGGAGGCAAACAAAAAGCAAAGTATCTTAGATATCATCCTTCACATATCTTAGAATAAAAGTCAGAGTTATCAGATCTGGGACAGTGCTCCAGGGCTCTGTTCTAGGCCCAGTGTTCTTCAACATCTTCATCACTGATTTGGATGAGGAGATAGTTGGGGAACTCATCAAATTTGCAGACGACACCAAGCTGGCAGGAATAGCCAACACTCCAGAAGACAGGCTTAGGATACAGGAGGACCTGGACAGACTTGAACACTGGGCGCTATCTAACAAAATGAAATTCAATGGTGAAAAAAGTAAGGCTCTACATTTAGGCAATAAAAACCAAATGTACAGGTATAGTATAGGGGGTACCTTGCTCAATAGTAGTAACTGTGAGAGGGATCTTGGAGTCCTAGTGGACAATCACTTAAATATGAGCCAGCAGTGTGCTGCAGCTGCCAAAAAGGCCAACACAGTGCTAGGCTGCATTAACAGAGGGATAGAATCAAGATCACGTGAAGTGTTAATACCACTTTACAATGCCTTGGTAAGGCCACACTTGGAATACTGCATCCAGTTTT
>NW_015419375.1:0-1491 GCF_001527695.2 Protobothrops mucrosquamatus | reverse complement strand
TATACTTTTGGTGTAGGTGGAAAAAGATAAAAGGGGTGCTTGTTCAGATGGAAGAGCATTCAGAATAGCACAAAATTTTAAAAAAAGGTTACTTACCCGTCCACCTGCATCACCAAACATGCCCTATAAGGCGGGAAAAAATGATAACTATTGTCGTAACATTCATGACTTCTCCAACCACACCATCACTACCATCTTTAGTGTAACATGTATGAATTCCTTCATTGTCCAGATACAGAATGTGTTCTTTCATACAACATGCAGCAATAGGGACCAAAAAGATGCACATCTATTAAACTGTTATTGGAAATGCAAGATCTTCCCTCGGGCATCTCACATGGACCTGCACCATGCTTGGGGTTCCAACTGGGAACAAATACTAACAACTTTGTCCCTCAGGTGAGATTGTGCTCTGGGAACTTTAGATATGCTTCTGGTGTAGGTGGAAAAAAGGTAAAAGGGGTGCTTGTTCAGATGGAAGAGCATTCAGAATAGCACAAAATAAAACAAAGGCTACTTACCTGTCCATCTCCACCACCAAGCAAGCCCTAAAAGGGGGGAAAAAAAGATAACTGTTGTCGTACCACTCATGACTTCTCCAACCACACCATCACTACCATCTTTAGTGTAACATACATGAATTCCTTCATTTTCCAGATTTAGAATGTGTTCTTTCACACAACATGCAGTAATAGGGAGCAAAAACATGCACATCTATTAAACTATTATTGCAAATGTAAGTCAAAACACGCCAAAAATTTGGCCCCGTCTTCTCTGTTTCTGCTTAGAGGTGTTTTTGCTGAAGGAGGAAGAAGAATGAAAGGGATACTTTTTCAGATGGAAGAAGAATAGGAAGAAAAGGATGGCAGAAAATAAATAAAAGCTATTTACCATTAATCCAGCTAGAGCACTATTAGCCACTTCCCAAAAGAGAAATAAAATGTAACCCTTCTACTGTGATATGGCAATTTTATCTCAAATTCCAAAATTTTTCCTAGTCAGAAAAATATATCCAGAGAGGATTCATTCTTAGATTCTATCTCAAGATTTCTTTATTTCCTGGGCTTGTTTCCTTTAAATGTTCCTAACAATATCCAAATTCCTATTGGAATTACTCCTGGAATATTGGGAGATGCTTTTGGGGAGTGAGTTTCAAGAGGGTGGCTGTGGTGACATTCAAAAGGAATAACAGAAAAGGCTTCAAGGAAATGAGAGACGTTAAATAAATATTGACTTATTTGCAACATATTCTCAACTCCACCATCTGGTGTGCCACCACCTAAGTGATGCAAGAAGGATAAAAAACAAAAGCCTGATTTTGGGTGTCTTTGTTATTCTGTGTAGACCCTCTGATATCATTATTATTATGAAGATTCATTTCTTGTTTTCAGTTGTTTCAATTGTATATTTGGATATTGTCTGCGATCCAGAGCTTTTTGGAGTGAGCGGCCGTAACACATCTCAATTATACCCTGCACACTTGTGAATAAA
>NW_015419374.1:0-1491 GCF_001527695.2 Protobothrops mucrosquamatus | reverse complement strand
TCACATGTGGGTTTTCATTGGATGCCTGCTCTTGAGACCAAGTAGTCAAACTTGACACGCCCCCTCTTGCTGATCCAGTCTTTAACTTGGTCTCAGCTCTTGACGACGTGTCTGGGTTGGCTCTCAGTCAAAGCAGGTTAGAAAGCCTTGGTGAATTCTCCTTTCCCCTTAAAAATCCCTTCCAAATTCCATAATAATTGGTTTTCCCCTGTAAAAATTTTTTTGTACTGGGATCAGTGCTTGCTTAAAAACTCCACCCCTGAGGGAGGTAAGGGAGTGGGGAGGAAAAAAATCCTTCAGGATTCTTCCATTCTTCCTCCAGGGCTCTGGGGAAGGGGGGGGGAAAGCTCCCTAACAGTTAAATTGGAAAGAATGGCTGTTATTTCTTTCCGGGCATAACAATTGCTCCTGCAGCCTGTGAAGCTGCGTTTGGAGCATTTTCAGCCTTCCGGACCCTTCTCGGCCGTCCCAAACGATCGCGGGCGCCATTTTGGTTGCCGAAAAAGGCAACGAAGCCTAATTTCTTCAATTTCTTTCTGGCGATTGGAAAAGGGTCGCAGGGGGGGGGGAATTTACGAACGATCCTCAGCGCGGCTCTTACGATCGATCCGGCCATCCGAAATCTTGATTTGGGTCCACGAGCTGTTTTTCTCATTAAGAGATCATTGCGGCCGCCATTTTAGGCCCGAATTTCAGGGTGAGGAACTGCAAGTCCTACTTTACAATTCCTGATCTCTGGCTTCAGTGCATGGTCTCTGAATTTCCCATCCTGAATTTGTTCAATTCTGATCTTCTCAGGTCATAATAAATTGGCGGCCGCCATTTTGAACGCCATTTTGAACGCCACGTGGCAGCTTCTTTAGGCCCAGGGTGGATACACATTATCTGGCCTCACTCAGATCACATCTCACATGCCTTTATTATTACAATATTAATACTGTTGGGCAGTCTCCAATCAATTTGTATATTACCAGAGTCTAATTTCTTCAAGCCATCTGCTCCCTCATTAGCTATTTTCTATTTACTGGTGCACATTGCCTGGCCACCTAAGGCCTCTGGGGAGGAACACAAAGGGTGGTTCCAACCGTGCCTTCGGTACCTAACTCAAGGGCCGTGACCATTGCCCAGAGAGAGACTTTATTTTTGGGTCGGGTGGTCAGGGGAACAGCCTCTGTGTTTGTTCCAACTTTGCCTCCGCCAGCTTCTTGCCTGCCAGAGCGTCACCTCAGCTTATCTGAGACTGCTCACTGGGATGGAAGGCTCTTCTTTACCTCAATCCACTCCATCTTCCGGTCACGGCTGCACTATGTCCTCTGGACAGGGGACGGCAGGCAAGGCAAAAGCAAAAACTAAACATGTGCTCCCGAAACCTTCTAAGCTGGCAGAGAAGCAAGCCAGCCGTAGGCACCAGGCTCTGGAGAAGGAGTTCTCCAGAGCACAGAAGCAAGCCGAACTTGAATCAAGGCAGATGGAGGATACTGAAGTCGATCT
>NW_015419373.1:0-1491 GCF_001527695.2 Protobothrops mucrosquamatus | reverse complement strand
TTGCTGTCCGCTCCAACACCCTGAAACGCGAATAAGGACAATTCTCTTACCTCCTATCGGACTGGATCTGTTCATAACCTTCTAAACGAACAACTACTGCTCCATAGCGACGTTCAGTATCATTACCTCAAACTCCCCTGGCTTTGCTTAATTTCTTCCCGATTTGGACCAACGTAAGGCGTCCCCATATTGGATCGGGTCCCGCTGGCATGAGCTCAATGACCAACGAAACCTAAAAGAAAAGGAATCTAATCACAATAAATGCTTTTAGCAACCTTGAAAATTCGGCGCACTTGATCGAAATCAAGGAGACGCCCATCATTCCAACAACTAATCACCCGGGCCCTCCTTTGTTGCATGATCTACAAGCATAATCAATGAAAACTCACATGAACACTCACTTGGCTTTGGATCAGTCTTCTCCCAACTCAAGTCCCGGATCATTCTTGCCGCACTCCTACGCTTCAACACAATCCTATTCATCCATAATATTCGGAAGTTTAAAAAGGAAAAACGAGGTCCCCCGAAAACTAACCTCAGCCCCCTTCCACCCTTCTTTCGGATCTAGCAAGCGTTTATTTGGTCCTTACACTCTGCGTCAGGCTACTCCAGGCTTCCGTAATATGGCCTCGACCAGTAACATCCAATTCCCCAATGCTGTGCTTCGTTGGAGCCTCAATATTCCCATTCCCATCAGCCCACTAGCCAAATCGGGCATTACCCATTTCCAACTGAAATTACTCTGTAATTATGACGATTGGACATCGGTTGCGGTCCTCTCATTCACCATTATCTATCCCTCTACCCCATCCAGGCTTCACAACACCCTTGCTGCATACGATACATCATTATTGATGCCCCCAGCCGATCCACTGCAGATGCTTCGATCTTGATCTTTGGGTCCATATTTTCTCGCTTCTTCTCATCGATGCTTCCTCTATTCAAACTTGGGAACGTGACTCTTACCTGTCTTTCCTTCTGTTAATTTGTATCAATGTCCCTTACGTATTTGTGCCTCCGCTCCGCTAAATGTCATTTTTCCATTGTTCCTCCCGGCTTTAATTCTTGCGACCTTTAGCGACATATACCATTTAAAACAACGCCATGAGCCTTTGCGCCAATCCACTGCAAAACTGTTGTAACATTGTCTCATGCATCTTTATGTACATTTTATGACATTTTCGTTCAACTGCTCTGGATTTCACCACATGCCCCACTGCAACGAAAAAAGGGTAGCAGGTGTCCTACTTCTACGGATCAAACCATTCCCAGTTATTCCATCGCAAATTTTCAACATTCTATCTTGCACTGCTTTCCACTTGATGTTCACTATATCTGCAGCACGCCGTAATCATTTCTCTTTTTTCGGCAGCTTCAACCAAATTTTCCCATTACTGTCCCGTTGCATAAATGAAATTTGTAAATGTTGATCATGCCTAGTAAGGCGTGCCTCGATGGTTTCGAGAATAAACCTATTTATTTATTTATTTA
>NW_015419372.1:0-1491 GCF_001527695.2 Protobothrops mucrosquamatus | reverse complement strand
TGATATCAGGTAGCTTTCCTTCATCTGATTGTAGCCAATGAGCATGAGTGTTTAGAGAGCCAATCAGGTGTCATCTTGTTTTGGTAATGAGCCAATCAGATCACAGTAGGATTCAGTTATTGATGTCATGTATTGAAGCTGAGAGGAGGACATTTTGTCAGTGTGTTATGTGATCGCTATCAAGTTGGTTGGGTTTTTTGTGTTCTTTCATTTAGTGAGCTTGTAAAATGTAATAAAATTAAAGTAATGGTGCAAAGAGTTGACTGGTCGCCCAGAAAGCTATGTAAAATAGTATTATTAAGTGAACAAGGCTACAGTTATAAAGAAATTAGAAGAAAAATTGGTGGAAACTTAACCAAAGGTGGCATTTCTACTGTACACTTTTCCCAAAAGGTTTCCACAATTTTGGCCACTACTGTATATGAATTTCAAGGCTAACAAGTACTGGTGCTCAAATTTAATGATAGAGGCATTAAATTTAAGATGGATGCAAAATAAGAGTGTGTCTTCTAATATTTTTTAAAGCAGAACTATTGTTTTTATTTTGAGATACAGAAAGACAAGGCAGTTAAAGATAGTAACACTTAAATCTTATTGCAGCCTTTTCTGAAGAATGCTTGTGTGAAAAAGCAGGAGATAGCAAAATAAATAAATAAACTGTCTAAAAATATCAAACTAATTTAAATGTACAAATAGAATAAATGACTGGAAGATATAATTAGGAGAGTCTCTTCAGGAAGACTATTTAAAACCATTATAATAGAGGCAAAAATTAATTTTATATTGTGATATAGAAAGAGCCCAAACGAGTTCAGGAAAATGCCACTGTCTTTAAAACACTGTGTCAAACAGAGCCCTGGTGGCAAAGTGGTTAGAATGCAGTATTGCAGACTAACTCTGCCTACAGCCTGGAGTTTGATCCTGACTGGCTCAAGGTTGACTCCAGCTTCCATCCTTCCAAGGTTGGTAAAATGAGGACCCAGATTGTTGGGGGCAATATCCTGACATTTTAAACCGCAAAGAGAGTGCTGTAAAGCACTACAGGGTGGTATATAAGTCTAAGTGCTATTGCTATTGCTATATGAAGCAAGAAATGTTTCTTTAGTAAATAAAAAATCTAACAAGTCAGATATTATTCCCATTATATGTTTAGATCTAATATTTCATGTTAGCTACATTTTATATATTCAAAATAGCAACTGGGATGACTGGCGTTGGAATTAAGGGGAGAGAAAGATAATCTTCTCCATACTTATATTTTCCTACAATGTCACTGTTCTCAAAATTGATGTTAATAATAATAATAAAGTTGGAAGGGACCTTGGAGGTCATCTAGTCCAACCCCCTGCTCAGGCAGGAAACCCTATACCATTTTGGACAAATGGCTGTCCAGTCTCTTCTTAAAAACTTCCAGTGTTGGAGCATTCACCACTTCTGGAGGCAGGTTGTTCCACTGGTTAATTGTTCTAACTGTCAGGAAGTTTCTCCTTA
>NW_015419371.1:0-1491 GCF_001527695.2 Protobothrops mucrosquamatus | reverse complement strand
ATAATAGTTGCTTATCCAAATTACCATAATTCTCCGTTTGTTGAGCTTGTCTGTCCATTTCTGTTGGTTTTAGAGTTGTAGGTGGTTTAATTACAGTCCTTATTGGTTCCTCGAAGATCTCATCAGCATACATGTGAAGTAAAATAGAATCTTCTTTACCCTTGGTTAATCCCGCTTCTGTTGTTTTTTGGTCTGTAGAATGCTCAAATAAAGTCTAAGGGTCAATTTGTAAGTTCAAAGCAGACTTTCTGTTTTTTATTTCCATAGTAAATTCTTTTATTTGCAAACTGTTTGCTAATTTTTAACCCTTTGCCAGAACAAACTATTATGTTTCAATATGTGGATGATGTGATTACTCTGAGAAAGAAGATGTTTATAAAGGTGTCAATATAGGCTTGAGAAAGACTGCAGACTGAATCAGAACACTATGTCATTTGCTGAAACTGTTACATTTATATATTTAAATTGTTACATTTGCATGGCCATAAAGCTATTTCTCCATACATCTGAGGTCTTTATTTAAAAAATGGTCTATTGCAGACAATACAAAACTCAAGATTTCAATGCCTTAGAGCCCTGGATTATATAAAGATTTTGGTTTCTGTGAAATGTGGACAAGTGGATATAAAGTCTGCACTTTTATGTCAGAAAAGAAAATCAACAGACTATTTTAAAAAATGGTGAACAAATCTTCAACATATGGCTTCATCATTGTAAAGGACACATTTAGCTGTGTCTTCCTTGAATATTTTGCATAGTTAACCAATAGGTGCTGAGCATACAAGGAGTTTTACATTATGCGCTGTTTATATAAAGCCTGACCAGGAGGAACAAAGTGAGTGCAGTTCTTTCCTCGTGCCTGAAAATCTACGAAAGATGAAAAATACATAGAAGGCACACAACCTTTCTGGCAACACTCTTCAAATGACAATCAACTTCTGCAGTCTGAGGATACTTTAGGTTAAATTCTCTGAGAGTGGAACACAGTACTTTGTAGAAATTTAAAAAATGGATTTGTGTTTTTTTTAGGTTGCATGGTGCTTTCTGCTGCGAAGTGGCTTGTGTTGTATCTGCTTAATGCAGTAAAGAAGCACTATTGCTTTAATGAGCCACTGGGAGGTGCTGGACTCGCCCTTCTATACCCCATATTTTGGAATGCAATCTGAGAACATTGCACAGCCCTTCTAACTGATTCCTGATATAGCCACTGTGATAATCTCATTGTTGAATCATATTTTTATTCTTTCTAATCATTGACTTTATGGTACTGCCTCTGCTCCTTCCAAACTTCTATAATAATAATAATAATAATAATAATAATAATAATAATAATAATAATAATAATAATAATAATAATAATAATAATAATAATAATAATAATAATAATGGTGATGATGATGATGTTGGAAGGGACTTTGGAGGTCATCTAGTCCAACCCCCTGCTCAGGCAGGAAACCCTATACCATTTCATACAAATGGCTGTCCAGTCTC
>NW_015419370.1:0-1491 GCF_001527695.2 Protobothrops mucrosquamatus | reverse complement strand
TTAGGGATGATTTTAATATAATTTTAATTACGACACAGCTACTAATATTTGGCTTTTAATTTGGTTTTAGAGGGGTTTTTATTTTGGTATTTATTTATTTTATTTTGGTATTTTATTGTTACTTGTTTTTAATATGCTGTGCACCGCCCTGAGTCCTTCGGGAGAAGGGCGGTATATAAATCAAATTAATAATAATAAAAAAAAAAAAATAGGTCAAGAAACCCACTGGTCTCCAAAGCCAAGTCTATCATTCCTGCTTGATTTGGGTGAGAGTTATCCAAATGAAGAAGACTTCGAAGGCTTTTTGTTCTGCCAACTAACCAAAGGCCAAGAAGTCGTTTCAAGTTTTGAAAAGGCAACAAGCAACCTACTTTCCAAAGAAGGGAGATAAAAGTACCATAGTTTGCAGAATGTAAAACAGATCAGGATGTATATAGCAGTGAGGCAAGTGGTATTATTAGGAGAACAGCCATCGGGTAAACAAATGTACCAAAGAGATGGCTTAAAAGGATAAAGAGAAGAAAATAGATTGGAAGTCTAATATGCAAGCCCTTCATCACCTTTTGCTATTTAACATGGTTTAGTTTTATTTCTCTTCCATCCCAATTTCCATTAGTTTATTTCTACCAATATTGTCGCAGTTTATTGCTGACTTCCTGCTCAGGGAATACCACTTGCTACTCATAACTAGCTACTGACATCCCAGCAGCTCCCAGGAGAGTTTTTATTGGCATTTCATGTCCTTATCATAATTTCTTAACACTGCAAGTTATCTACCTCTCAATACATGTCACTAAAATCAATAGGGCTTACTTCATTGAAATTAATAGGACTTACTTAACAATTTTTCCATCAATCCTATTGCCTAATCAAAGATTGTAAAAACCATTGTTACATGTATAACACAGTGTACCAAAAACCATTAAGGTGTTATGAACTCTTGAGTTCACATCCAAAACAGAGTGGATACTTATCCTTTGGGATTACCAGTACAAAAAATAAGACAGGATTTATTTTGTGCAGAATGGGATATGACTTAAATTTTATTTCAGTATCTCACTAGTCTGCAGAACAGACCAAAAGAGTTCAATTTGAATTGTCTTTTTATGTTATAGAGTGCAGAATTAATCAAGGATGAGTTTGCAGAACCATAGGGATGACAACTATCCTATTTTGATACCATACATAGCTTTGGAGATTTATCTCTTGTGGAATGTAATCCTTATTCTGTATGCGCTAGTCACATACGGATATTTAAGGCAAACTAAGTCTGAAATTCTATGCACACTTTAGAAGTTGAATATTGATAACTAAAGTATGTGGGAATAGTTTATTAGGCTTATTCTTGGGAAGAATGTTCTCTTCAAATATAAGCTGAAGAGTTTAAATGTTAATATCTTGAAGCTATAAAAGAAGTTGGGACTTCTAATATTCAGTCTTTTGGGGAACCATGCTAATATTAAAACAATAAGATGATCACGCAGGTCTGAC
>NW_015419369.1:0-1491 GCF_001527695.2 Protobothrops mucrosquamatus | reverse complement strand
GATGAGAAGTGAAACATCTTCAAGGAAAAACAAAGACCAGTTGCCTTTTGGAAAAGTACATTTGGGACAACCATGACCTGGATGATGGAGAATCTCCATAGAGACTCATCTGTTTGGATAGAAGAAGAAGCCAAAAGCAGGCAGATTAAACCTAGCCAAAAGAAGGAGAAATCAGAGCATGAAAAAAATCTTGTGTGTGGGGGTGTCTTTCAAGGAAATGTTATTTGAGTGTTCTCTTTCAAGAAGAGCATGGCTGTCCAAGAATTTGTCCTCTCATCTACATTCACAATAGTTCTTCACCAATAAAAACACATGTTTCCATGGACCTCTTCAATCCTCTTTTCTAGGATAGCTTATCCTCTCTATCAAGAATATCCAATTCCTCAAGGAAGTCATAAAATGCAAAAAGATTGATTCAGCCAATTAAAAAAAAAAACTAGCTAGAAAACGGAAAGGCTTCTGTTACCCAGAGATGTTTCATGGTGACAACTCAATGCTCCTCTATTACTGAGGGTGTTTGCTGAGCCTGGTGGCAATTGAAACCCAAACATCTGCACCCGCCTGTTCCAAAAGGGGAGATGTCACATTTTAGAAAGAGGAAGAACAGATAATAGTAATAGTAATAGTAATAGTAGTAGTAGTAGTAGTAGTAGTAGTAGTAATAGTAATAATAATAATAATAATAATAATAATAATAATAATAATAATAATAATGATCTCCTGTACAATGTTTGTCATTTCTGTTTGAAGAACATTGGCAATTTTGCAGTCAAGACTGGAGTTCCTGGTTGAGCATAGGATAAATTACCCCCTTTTCTCTAAATCAAAGGCTAGGAATGGTGTCCTTATGAATTGCCTATCAACACTCAGCTTTCCAGTCTAGACTCTCTTTCTTTCTCCTGCTCTTTGATCTTCCTTCCTTCCTCCCTCCCTCCCTCCCCCCTTTCCTCACTTCCTCCTTCCTGCCTGCCTCCTTTCCTCCTTTCCTCCCTCCTTCCCTCCTTCCTTATTTCCTCCTTCTCCCTCTTTCTTTCTTTCTTTCTTTCTTTTTCTTTCTTTCTCTCTTTCCTTCCTTCCTCTTTCTTTCTTTCTCTCTTTCCTTCCTTCCTCTTTCTTTCTTTCTTTCTTTCCTTACTTCCTTCCTTCTTTCCTCACTTCCTCCTTCCTGCCTGCCTCCTTTCCTCCCTCCCTCCTTCCTTATTTCCTCCTTCTCCCTTTCTTTCTTTCTTTCTTTCTTTCTTTTTCTTTCTTTCTCTCTTTCTTTCCTTCCTTCCTTTTTCTTTCTTTCTTTCTTTCCTTCCTCTTTCTTTCTTTCTTTCTTTCCTTACTTCCTTCCTTCTTTCCTCACTTCCTCCTTCCTGCCTGCCTCCTTTCCTCCCTCCCTCCTTCCCTCCTTCCTTATTTCCTCCTTCTCCCTCTTTCTTTCTTTCTTTCTTTCTTTCTTTCTTTCTTTCTTTTTCTTTCTTTCTCTTTCCTTCCTTTTTCTTTCTT
>NW_015419368.1:0-1491 GCF_001527695.2 Protobothrops mucrosquamatus | reverse complement strand
CTGATTCTTGCCTTAAGCAGAGACTTGTTAAATTTTGGAGAGGTCAAAGGTCCCCATTCTCCTTCCATGTTCCACACACTTGTTTCTCAATGGACTTTACAACAATTTCTCTTTCTGACCAGTCAGTTATCTTGTAACCAGAAGTATGTGAAAAAAAATAGTTCTGAATAATATACAAGTTACATTTTCTTTTTCTAAAACTTTTGGGATCAGTAACCCATTTAAAATATTGTACACATGTAAATGGTTGTCATGAAGCCAGTGGGTATGTAGCTACTTACCCAAAGAATTAATGATATTCACAGGTATTCCTTGCCGCTTCAAAGATGTTCACTATCATTGCAGCTTTATCATCATCATTTTCTGGGCATACATTGAAATAAAGCACAGTCTGCAACTGGCCACCATTTTTAACTTTTTAAAATAGCTCTAAAATGTATCCCAAAGCTTTACTGGGGATAAAGATTCTGCTCCGTTACTTTGGATAAGACATTCTCTCAGAGATGTTTTCCAACATTGGGTTTCTAGGATTCTGTCATAAGATGATGCTGGTTTTTCTGCTTTCTAACATGCTTCTATTTACTTTTAATTAAAAGAAATTTAAGGCAGAAGGAGGAGGAGAGATGGGAGACACCAAGAGGGGTGTAATTGGTAGATTGGCGTCCATAGGTGTATTGATTAAATTAAGTTTAATTATTTATCATTAATAACTATTAATAAAGGTAAAAGGTAAAGGAATCCTGGCGGAGCGATTAAAATGCAGGGATTGTCAACTGGAAGACCCAAGCACCAAGTGATGGGGTGAGTTCCTGTCCTTGCTCCAACTCCTGCCAACCTAGCAGTTTGGAAGCATGCAAATGTGAGTAGATAAATAACTTATTAATAATGCAAGGAAATAACTAATAACAGAATATGGCAATGTGAAATTACTATTATTATTTGGACACACCCTGCAAGAGAGCTTAGAGCAGTTGATTTTGCTATCTTAAACAAAACAAAAAACTGGATCATGTGACTAATTAAACCTTATGTTGTAAGCAGCTTCCTCCATCTGTAGGCAATCCTAAATAATCCCTCAGCAGTTTTATCAACCATAAAAATAACGATTTACAAAATCTGTATATTGACAAATTTTCCATCTGTCAATTCTTAAAAACCCCAACCCTAACTATGTGTTTGTGTGTGTTTGTGTGTGTGTGTGTTTGTGTGTGTAATCTGCCTCTTGCAATTGACTGGTGTTGATTTTGTCAATAATAATAACAACCAATGGTGTTCAAGTGGTACTCCAGATGTATTATTATTATTATTATTATTATTATTATTATTATTATTATTATGGATCATCGCACAGTCAGCCAGATGTTCAGACTGGATTTGGCATTTTGTCTACCTATCGAGTCCTTACCCAGGACCTGGGATAGGCAGATGTGGATGTTTGATGGTATTACAGATATCGTCGCAGGATGGAAGCAGTTCCTAGTAAGGCTGCCT
>NW_015419367.1:0-1491 GCF_001527695.2 Protobothrops mucrosquamatus | reverse complement strand
CATAGTCAAAAAAGATTGCCCTTTAAATTTTTTTTAAATTGCTGTTAAAGACATACTAGCTCTATTAACAGCTTTAAGACATAATCCCGCCAGCATTGTCTTCTCTTGCCATTCTGGTTGGAAAAGACTGTTGGGCTTTTAAAGGCTTTTAAAAGATACTGTTAAATTTAGAAACAAGACCTCAGGCCTTTAACATTACCTGGCCTTCTCAATGGCTCAGCATGTGCAAAGGTGTCAACCTCACAGTAATGATGTGGTAGCACAAATGAGACCTTGATTGATTTTAGAGACATTTCTATTGTATTGGAGAAGTGTAGAAGAGTTATATTAGTCTATGATGGCAAGAAATCAGGGAATTGTTATTACCTTTTCCAACTAACAAGTGTTATTCAACAGACAGTCTGCTACAAATCAGACAGCATTCATTTATTTCTTTAAACAATTTATAAAATAAGACAAGGTAGCCTTTAATGTCATTTTTTTTTACTGTGGGCATATTGGCACACATTAAAAATGAAATGTATCATTAGTTCAATCTGGTCTTCTTCTTCTTCTTCCAGTTCCATCTGGCTAGGGTAAAAAGTCGTGTCCAGTGTTGTCATTGTTAATTGATTGTCTAGATTGTCTAGGTTCTCAATGTATTTTACTGATAAATGTATGGATTGATTGAGCTCTATTTAGAAATGTATTAATTTGAATATGATATAAAAATTAAGGGAAATAGAGAGGGAACTTGTAATGAGGTAACCTGAGATATATATGAATGATTCTGTTATTGGATTTCTGATTACCCTATCACCACACTGCTTCCTAACTACTTGGATGTAAAAATTAAAAAATTAATAAAACTTGTTTTTTAAAAAATGAAATGTAGTTGCTTGCTCTCAAAGTGTACATATACATAACACACATTTAAACATGCTATATACAACATATGTATAAACCCATAACCGTACATATAAGCAACATATAAATATTAATCACTGTCCATCTTGCATACATAATGGAAAGAGGAAGCTTGAGAGTTCACAAGGTTAATATGGGACAAAACTATGACTGAATCTGGATGTTCTGCTTGTGATACCACAAAGCCTCCTTTCAGAAGGTAACAAGGAAAACAGGTCGTGAAGAGGATGTGTAGTGTCCCAGACAATTTTGTGGATCTTGCTCAAGCAACACTTATGTGTTATCTCCTGGATGGAAGGGATGAAACTGCCAATAATCTTTTCAGCCATCCTCACCACTCTTTGCACCGCCTTCCTGTCTGAAGCAGTGATGCTTCCAAACCAGATTGTGATGCTGTATGACAAGATGCTCTCGATCATCCCTCTATATAAAGTGGTAAGGACAGGGGAAGAAAGATGTGCTTTTCTCATGCCTTGTAGAAAATGCAGGTGCTGCTGTGTCTGCTTCACCAGTGTCTCGCTGTTGAGTAACCAAGACAGCCTACTTGTTAACTCCACACCCAGGAATTTGATGCTGGTAACCATC
>NW_015419366.1:0-1491 GCF_001527695.2 Protobothrops mucrosquamatus | reverse complement strand
AATGCTGTGGTGGTCAAGCCGTCGGAGGTCAGTGAAAACACAGCCAAGGTGTTTGAAAAACTGCTCCCTCAATACATTGACAAGGTCAGTGTGAACATCCTTTGTTGTGTGACTTTGTGGTCTGGTTGCGTTCAATTTGCCAACAGCCCACGACTTGTGTGTGTTTGAGGGTGTGGCTGTGTTTCTCTCCAAACAGGATCGAAAGGCAAAAGAATTGCTGCATAAAGACAGCGGGGGGGACTCTAGTTTTACAAAAAAACGCAACTATAGGTCATCCTTGACTTATAGCCATTCGTTTAGTGACTATTTGAAGTTACAACGGCGCTGAAAAAAGTGACTTAAGATCGTTTTTCACGCTTAACGACCGTCGCAGCACCCCAGTGGTCACGTGAAAAAACAGTCCTAAGCCACTTTTTCCAGTGCTGTGTTGTAACTTTGAAACGGTCGCTAAACGAACTGTCGCAAGCCGAGGACGACCTGGAGATCAATACATTGATTGTCATTGGCGCTTACCCCTGTCCTCCCCCAGGACTTGTATCCGGTTATCAACGGGGGAGTGCCGGAAACGACGGAACTGCTGAAGCAAAGATACGATCACATCTTCTATACCGGCAACAGCGTTGTGGGCAAAATTGTTATGGAAGCTGCCTCCAAGCATCTCACCCCCGTCACTCTTGAGCTGGGAGGGAAGAGCCCCTGTTACATCGATGAGGGCTGCAATCTTGAGGTGGCTTGCAGGTGAGGTGCCAGGGTTGTGGATTTGGTATTAACTAATTTGTGTTGGGTTCGGTTGGGTTGAGTTGGTTTGGTTTGGTTTGGTTTGGTTTGGGATGGGTTGCATTGGATTGATTGGGTTGGGTTGCATTGGGTTAGGTTGAGTTGGGTTGGGTTGGGTTGAGTTGGATTGTATTGGGTTGGGTTGAGTTGGGTTGCATTGGGTTAGTTAGGTTAGGTTGGGTTGAGGGGTTGGATTATGTTGGGTTGCATTGGGTTAGGTTGGGTTGGGTTGGGTTGCATTGGGTTGGGTTGGGTTGCATTGGATTAGGTTGGGGTGAGTTGGGTTGCATTGGGTTGGGTTGGGTTGATTGGGTTGAGTTGCATTGGATTAGGTTGGGTTGGGTTGAGTTGGGTTGGGTTGATGAGTTGGGTTGCATTGGATTAGGTTGAGTTGAGTTGGGTTGTATTGGGTTAGGTTGGGTTGCATTGGGTTGGGTTGGGTTGAGTTGGGTTGGGTTGAGTTAAGTTGAGTTGAATTGAGTTGGGTGGGGTTGAGTTGGGTTGGGTTGAGTTGAGTTGGGTTGGGTTGAGTTGGATTGCGTGTCAACAGTCCAACTAGTGAACCCAAGAAAAAGAATCATGAAGTCAATTAAGTCCCAGCAGGCAAAACTTTATTGGGTACAGCATCTCAGAACTGAAGAAGTGAAACCAGCTTTGAGTTTTCCCACACAAAAACTTGCTTAGTTAAAAGATAGATTCCTATGCCCCCACCCA
>NW_015419365.1:0-1491 GCF_001527695.2 Protobothrops mucrosquamatus | reverse complement strand
GATTACAAGTTCCCAAATTCCCTCTAGCAATACTTCCAGAGAACACCACATTTCAGAACATCATTCTGGCTATTCCCCCCCTCCACACACACACACACACACATTGTCTACAATGTTATTCCAGACCTATTGAGGATTCTTTATCCATACTAACCAGAAAAATACAGGAAAAAAGAATTTATTTGCTTTTTGTAAAAAAACACTTATACTGTTACCAAACAAGACATTTCTCCAGCTAATAATCATCCATCCATCTGTCCTCCCCACTTTAATGGACTTTATTTGATAAAGAAAAAGATAAAATACATATAGGGGAAAACCAGTTTGCAAATGGAGGAGCATGAGATCTGAATCTAGACTTGAAATCTTTATTCATACTGACACCAGAATAGTTTGCCAACCTCAGTCTAACTCCATATGCCCAGCCATGATTTTTTACATTTTTAGGGCAATGTTTTCATACTGCAAAACATCTACCAATTTCAAACCACAACAAGAGTCCAGAGAATTGGGACCAAGGCACGGTTAGAGTGGCAGCTCTTTTTATTATACAGCAAGAATCAAATTCTGCTAAGCATCATGAGTGAAGAAAGGTTTTTACACTTGTAAAAAGATGAAACAGGGAGAAGAAATGAAAAAAAAGTTCAATCCTCAAGCACACTCATCATAACTTGAACATTTGAATTTAAGTGGCAAATTCAGTTTAGGTTAATATAGGTCTCCAATCATTTCAGAGATCCAGCTAAACATGTGGGAAACTGAATATAAGGAGGAGGGGGAGGGATTTTGCAGATCAAGCACAGTTTTTTCCCCAAAAATTTATTACAGAACTTTTACACTGTGCCTTGAAAAGAGACAGACATGACTTTTTGAAGCAGAACTCACAGTGACATCTTCTTTTTCATATCAGTGTCATCTGGCATGATAAATTGCCCAACATTTCTACAAGCTCAGTCTAGTTAAACCTATACATACTTATTTGAAAGTAAAACCCATTTAAAGCAATAATTCATATTATATCTGTATGCCAGTTTGCTACACATGTCTCATAAATCTGGGAACATAGACTATTTCCTCTAAGCTACATTTGGACTGATATCTGGATTTTAGAACTCCATACAATAGTCTGATTATACAAGTTGCCTTGTAGGAATTGTTATTGCATTTCAGTAGGACAAAAATAGGATTTTAGGTGTAATATATAAAACTATTTTACTATATCTTGCAGATCAATGGTTTCTTTGACATTCTGTATATCGTTTGTTGATCCAGGCTGTGGAACTGCAAAAGGCTGTGGCATCAGAGGCACATAGCAGTAAGAATAAAATACAATAAAGAGTTTTCTTACCCCATCTAATGCAAAGATGGGAAAATGGTACCCATAGGAGAGATTTGAACTATGAGCTTTTTTTTTTTTTTTTACTGAATTCTGAAATCCATTAGAGGCGCTTTTCTGAAGCTAGCACTCATGATGTTACCTAGTTTGGGTAA
>NW_015419364.1:0-1491 GCF_001527695.2 Protobothrops mucrosquamatus | reverse complement strand
CCTGCAGCTGGGAGGGGAGGGGGGGCGATCGCCCCCCCTAGGGGGGGGGGGGGGGGAGGGAGGGGCTGCTGCACGTGCGCGGAGGATGCAAAGCCAGGAGGGGGGGGTTGTCCTTGGAGGAGGGCGACGTGGCTGGCGAGAGGGGCGGGGGGTTTGGCTCGCTGCTTGCCAGGGATAGAGGAGGGGGCTGCATGCTTTCCTCGAAGGGGGGGGTCTCGGCTGCTTTGCCCCCTTGCAGGGAGGTAGGAGGGGATGCACAGGTCAGCAGGGGGCTCCAGGCCCCCCCTAGAAGGGGGTCTTGGCTGCCTTGCCCCCTTGCAGGGAGGTAAGGGAGTGCAAAGGTCAGCAGGGGGCTCCAGGCCCCCCTTAGAAGGGGGTCTCAGCTGTTTTGCCCCCTTGCAGGGAGGTGGGAAGGGATGCTAAGGTCAGCAGGGGGCTCCAGGCCCCCCTAAAAGGGGGTCTCAGCTATTTTGCCCCCTTGCAGGGAGGTGGGAAGGGATGCTAAGGTCAGCAGGGGCCTGCAGGGGGCTCCAGGCCCCACTAGAAGGGGGTCTTGGCAGCTTTGCCCCCTTGCAGGGAGGGAAGAAGGGAGGGCACACGTGAGCAGGGGGCTCCACCCCCCCTAGAAGGGGGTCTCGGCTGCCTTGCCCCCTTGCAGGGAGGGAAGAAGGGAGGGCACAGGTGAGCAGGGGGCTCCACCCCCCCTAGAAGGGGGTCTCGGCTGCCTTGCCCCCTTGCAGGGAGGTAGGGGAGGGCACAGGTCGGCAGAGGGCTCCAGGCCCCCCTAGAAGGGGGTCTCGGCTGCCTTGCCCCCTTGCAGGGAGGTAGGAAGGGATGCACAGGTCAGCAGGGGGCTCCAGGCCCCCCTAGAAGGGGGTCTCTGCTGCCTTGCCCCCTTGCAGGGAGGTGGGAAGGGATGCTAAGGTCAGCAGGGGGCTCCAGGCCCCCCTAAAAGGGGGTCTCAGCTATTTTGCCCCCTTGCAGGGAGGTGGGAAGGGATGCTAAGGTCAGCAGGGGCCTGCAGGGGGCTCCAGGCCCCACTAGAAGGGGGTCTCGGCTGCCTTGCCCCCTTGCAGGAAAATGGGGGAGGGATGCCAAATTCAGGCAGGGGCTCTGGGGTCCCCTTTATAGGACTTGGCTGCTTTGCCCCTTGCAAAGAGGTCAGAGGGGAGGTCACAGGTCAATAAGGGGCTCCAGGTTCCCCTAGGACTGGATCTCGGCTGCTTTGTCCCCTCCCAGGGAGGGGGGAGGGGATGCAAAAGTCAGGAGGGGGCTCCACCCCCCCCCCACAAGTTTTTTTTTTTGGCTGCTTTGCCCCCTTGCGGGGAGATGAACTGAGACACCACAGTCAGGACTCCCCTGGCAGCTTCTGTGCAATTGCACTAGCACACCTGCTTGTGCACCATCCTGCTTGGTGAGTATCCAGCTCCACCCCTGCCTGGATCCTTCCCAGGGAAGCAGTCCAGAAAGTTGCAGGTTTTGATCCAGCAT
>NW_015419363.1:0-1492 GCF_001527695.2 Protobothrops mucrosquamatus | reverse complement strand
AAGACCTCCCACCCCTCAAGATTTATTTTATCTAACTTATAGATATGATGAGATTTTAACTTTTCTGACTTCAGATTTATTCATCTTATATATATTAGTTTTTGTATTATTTTGTATCATGTAATCTGAGAACATCTAGAAAAAAATAAAGTTATAACAAAAAGCCAGCACGGGTTTGTTAAAAACAGACCAAAATTGCTAAACCAATCTTATTTTATTCTTTGACAAAGTGACTAAATTGGCAGACCAGCAAAATGCTGTGGACATAGTATACTTAGATTTAGACCACAACCTACTTCTTGGTAAGCTAGAAAAATATGGGATAGTCAGCATCACCACCAGATGGATTTGTAATTGACTGATAAATCGTACGCAATGAGTAGTCCTTAGATACTACATTGAGGGAAGTAAGCAGTGGGGTACCACAAGGTTCAGTTTTAGGCCCAGTACTCTTCAATATCTTCATAAATAACTTAGATGAGGGAATAGAAGGGGAAACTCATCAAATTTGCAGATGACACTAAATTGGCAGGAATAGCCAACACCCCAAAAGACATGCTCAGGAACCAAAAAGATCTTCACAGACTTGAAGAATGGGCCCTATCCAACAACATGAAATTTAATGTGGAGAAAAGCAAGGTTTTACAACTAGGCAGGAAAAATCAAAGGTACAAGTACAGATTAGGTGAAACTTGGCTCAAAAACAGTAACTGGGAGAGGGACCTTGCAGTCTTAGTGGACAATCACTTAAACATGAGCCAGCAGTGTGTCACAGCAGCCAAAAAGGCTAGTACAATCCTTGGTTGTATAAACAAGGCGTAGAATCAAAATCACATGAAGTATTAGAACCACTTTATAAAACCTTAGTAAGACCACACCTGGAATACTGCATCCAGTTTTGATCACTACAAAAAAGATGTTGAGATTTTGGAAAAAGTGCAGAGAAGAACAACTAAGATGATTAAAGGCCTGGAGACTAAAACATATGAAGAACAGTTGCAGGATTTGGGTTAGAGGTGACATGATAGCAGTATTCCAGTATTTGAGGACCTGCCACAAAAAAAGGGGATCAACTTATTTCCAAAGCACCAGAGGGCAGGACAAGAAACAATGGATGGAAACTAATCAAGGAGAATTAGAACAGCTTGCCTTCAGAAGTTTTGGTGATTCATCACTGAAGGTTTTTAAGAAGAAACTGGACAGCCAGTTGTCTGAAATAATAATAATAATAATAATAATAATAATAATAATAATAATAATAATAATAATAATAATAATAATAATAATAATAACAATAATAATAATAATAATAGTAAAGTTGGAAGGGACCTTGAAGGTCATCTAGTCCAACCCCCTGCTCAGGCAGGAAACCCTATACCATTTCGGACAAATGGTTGTCCAGTCTCTTCTTAAAAACTTCCAGTGTTGGAGCATTCACCGCTTCTGGAGGCAGGTTGTTCCACTGGTTAATTGTTCTCACTGTCAGGAAGTT
>NW_015419362.1:0-1492 GCF_001527695.2 Protobothrops mucrosquamatus | reverse complement strand
TTCAGCAGGCAGGACTGGCCTAGGGGTAATTTTAAATTGGTTTTAATTAAATTTTAGTAGTGCGGCCGATTCGAATATTTATTTTTAATTTATCTTAGATTTGTATTTTGTGTAATTGTTTTAACTGGCTGTAAGCCGCCCTGAGTCCTCCGGGAGAAGGGCGGGGTATAAATGAAATAAATCCTAAATCCTAAATCCTGGGCGGCGGGGCCAGGATTCCGCCCTCGCGCCCCATTGCACGCAGTTGATGCTGCAGGATGCAGGCGGAGGGCCTGGCCACCATGGCACTGCTGGGCCGCCTGGGCAATCTGCGGTGGGCTGTGGAGGTGGTGGATGGCTCTGCGGACAGGGCGGGGGCAGGGCTGGTTTTTGGGCACTCGGTCTCTAAAAGGTTCGCCATCACTGATATAGATCATAAATATAAAACCACAGCCAAATAAGTTTATTAAGGATATTGCTTTCCTCTTCAATAACAGAAGCACTTTCTGCAGTTCCTGGAAGTCCTGTCCACCAGGCACTCGCCAAATATCTTGAGACCAAACCTCTCAAAAATAGAAGTAATCACAGTAGCTTGGCCTCTATCCCAGGTTGGGGATCATACACATAACATTATGTGTGATCAAGTCTGTGTCAACTCTTAGCATGAATAGAGCTCCATGATGATCTGTCCCTAACCAGGCCCTTCAAGTCTTTCAACAGGCACTCATAGCTGCTGGAACTGAATCCATCCACTTTGCTGCTGGTCATCCCCTTTTCCTTCTCTTTTCACCTTTCCAGCATTGGAACCGTTTCTACAGAACTAGGTCTTCTCACAAAGTGTCTGAAGTAGGATAATTTGAGCGTGGTCAATACATATAGAATACCTAAACTTGATGATGATACAAAAAATAACATCTAAAACAAATGTAAATAGCCACAGAGTTGAAACCCTTGCTATGCCCATGATGTGATTTTGGGGTGACTGGTCTGCTGCCTTATTTTTGCTGGCAGTTGCTGAGGGATTTTTTTTTAAATTATAGTTTATTATGTTTTTAGTTCTATAACTGTAAACTATCTGGACTCTTGGGAGATGGGTGGTATATAAATTATGTGTAATGAATAAATGAAATAAATATTCACATCTGCATTGCTGTTACAAGTCGAAGAGAACTTGTCATATCAATGGGGTTAAAGTTCTATGTAATGTGTCCAAATTTGTTTCCTAATTTTTTCTTCTGTTTCTTTTATTGGTGTCTCCACAGTTTCTCACCCAGCAGGATGGTGATGTTACACAGCTATTGTGAGGGAAATGAGTCCCTGGCACAAGCATGGACTCAAGAGGGATTGTCCCCCTGCTTCTACTTCACACTGGTCCCTGCAGTGCTACTCAGTGTCTGTCTTCTATTGGGTGCTCTACAGTATACCTGTTATGCTCAGTTCAGCCGCACCATGGAACCAAAGTACATCCCTCGGTCCCGCCTGTACTATACTCAAATTCTGGTCTCTCTATTCC
>NW_015419361.1:0-1492 GCF_001527695.2 Protobothrops mucrosquamatus | reverse complement strand
CCAGCCACATGTCTCCCCGTGCTGGGCGGCAGTCATGGCTGGTGCGGCGGCCAGCGGGAGCATCGCTCCCCGGGAAGCCGAACCGGCCACATGTCTCCCCAGCCCGGGCCGGACGGCAGCCAGGCATGAAGCTCGCCTGGCTGCCGCAGGGCTCTCCGCCGCCCGGCCCCACCTCGGCTTCATCGGTGGCACCTTCCTCGGGCACTTTCAGGGAGCCGCCGCTGCTGCCCTCGTTACTGCAGGAGGAGACCTTGGGATGCGAGGGCGGCGGGGCTGGTGGCGATCGGCCCCCCCCCTCGTCGGCACTCCCCGTTGCCGGCGCGGCCGCCCATGGTGCACCCGGCCTTGGCGCCCTCCTCTTAAGACGGCGAAGTGGCTGAGGATGCGGCAGGGGCAGCGGCCGGGCCAGGGGTGGCGACGGGGACCCCGACGATGCTGCAGTGGCTGCCGCCAGAGCCGCTGCCTCCTGTCCTGCTCCCCCTCCCTGCCCATTTGGCTGAGGACGCAATGGGGACGCCGCCACTGGAGCCGCTGCCTCCCATTCTGCTCCCCCTCCCTGCCCCTCCCTGCCCCTCCCTGCTTGTTCGGCTGAAGAAGCGATGGGGGGGGCGGCCGGGAGCTTCTACCTTCCGTCCTGCTCTCCCCGCCCGTTCGGCGCCATCTGCCTTTCATTCTCTCTCTCTCTCTCTCCTAACCTGGAGGGAGAGGGAGAGAGAGACAGAGGAAAGAAAGAGAAGAGAAAGAGAGGAGAGAGGGAAAGAGAAAAAGTGGAAAGAGAAAGAGGAAAGAGAAAGAGGGGAAACAGAGAGAGAAAGTTAGAGGAAAGAGAGGAAGAGAAGAGAAAGAGGAAAAAAGAAAAAGAGAAAAGAGAGAAAAAGAGAAAAAGAGGAAAGAGAAGAGAAATAGAGGAAAGAGGAAAGAGAAAGAGGAAAGAGGGAAAGAGAAAGAGGAAAGAAAGAGAGAAAGAAAGGAAAGAGAGAAAGAGGAAAGAAAGAGAGGAAAGAGAAAGAGAAGAAAAGAGGAGAAAGAGAGGAAAGAGAAAGTTAGAGGAAAGAGAAAGAGGAGAGGAAAGAGAGGAAAGGAAGAGAAAGAAAGAGAGGAAAGAGAAAGAAGAGAGGAAAGAGAGAGGGAAAGAGAAAGAGAGAGAGAAAGAGAGAAAGAGAGGAAAGAAAGAAAAAAAGGAAAGAGAAAGAAAAGAGGAAAGAGAGAGGAAAGAGGAAAAGAGGAAAGAGGGAGAGAAAGGAGAGGAAAGAGAAAGGAAAGAGAGAAAAAGCGAGGGGAGAGGAAAGAGAAAAAGAAAAAAGATTGAGAAAAGAGAGAGAGGAAAGAAAGAGGAAAGAGAAGAGAAAGAGGAAAGAGAAATAAAGGAAAGAGAAAGAGAAAGGAAGGAAAGAGGAAAGAAGAAAAGAGGAAAGAAAGGAGAAAGAGAGGAAAGAGAAAGTTAGAGGAAAGAGAAAGAGAGAAAGAGGAAAGAGAAAGAGAGAGAGGAAAG
>NW_015419360.1:0-1492 GCF_001527695.2 Protobothrops mucrosquamatus | reverse complement strand
CACAATTCAATTGGAAGGGAAGAGTCTACACAATTCAATTGGAAGGGAAGAGTCTACACAAGTCAGTTGGAAGGGAAGAGTCTACACAATTCAATTGGAAGGGAAGAGTCTACACAATTCAATTGGAAGGGAAGAGTCTACACAATTCAGTTGAAAGGGAAGAGTCTACACAAGTCAGTTGGAAGGGAAGAGTCTACACAATTCAATTGGAAGGGAAGAGTCTACACAATTCAATTGGAAGTCTTAGTACCAGGACGTAAATCTGGGTGGCCCACTGTCTCATACCAGTTGACCTGAGAGTCAATCCCCTTTAGATCCAGTGGGATTCCTGTGTTGACATGTAAAGCTCAGTAAAGTTAATCCATCTCTAAGCTTCCATTCTCCCTGAAAGCCAAAGATATTCTTTAGTCCCTGTTCTCACATTCCAAGGCATATCCCACCCAACAACCCCCGCCTGCAAAAAACCCACACACTTTCAAGCACACACATTACTCTCAGCTTTATGCAACATCACATCCTTATATCCATTTAAACAAGGAGACATTTCCCTTTTCCCCCCACCTCCCCCCAAACTCCTGGGAGATGATGATAAAGAGAGCTAATTAGCCCTTGTTCACACAGTGGTTTTGTACAATTCCATATTGGACAGAGTTCAGGGTGAACGGCTAAATGGCATGAAAGCGGGTGGGTGGAAAAAATAATAATAATCCCTAAGGCCCGAGCAAATTATATTCAGTAATCTCTCCGTTTCTGTTGACTTTGCTCTGCTCCCTGCCCTATTCAAATACTCTTTCCCCCCCCCCAGCTAATTTCTGCACCCATCCCCAAACCTCTATAGTTTCTCAAAGCAAAAAAAAAAAAAGGGGGGGGAAGGCATGTTTGAGTTTGATGGAGACGTAATTTCCCCCCTTCGCTGACGGAGATACAAAACAGCTGGAAATTGAACAGTGGCTGGCTACCTCGTGTTTATTTTGTCCCAGCCTGGAAAATTTCCAGTTTGCTTCTCCCGTGGAAAAAAAAAAGTTGGCATTTAACAGGGCATTCGATTTTCTTAGGTTGAGGGCGCCAACTGGATCTTTGGTTGAAGTTGAAATGTAATTATAATGAAATGTGATTCATTGTGGAATGAACAGGAAGGCTTCCAAGGCGGGGGGGAGGGGAGGGGGGATTTGGGTAGCCTTCCCATGTGATAAAATGATCCTTTTCCGCCATGCAAAATTCACAGGGCTGCATCCTCCGTTTCTTTCCCTTTCAGAGTTGTGGCAAAATATCTGAAACCGCTTTTGTTCTGCTGGGGGGGGGGCGGGGGCGGTAGTCCAAGCATTCCCAATGAGCTGTATTTTTAGAACTAAGCGGAGCAAGGAGAAATATCCGAACCCAAACATTTTACTGAGTCCATCTCTCTTTCTGCTGATTGTCTTCTTCTTCTTTCCTTCCCTTCCACCTTTCCCAGCGTGAGAGCCTTCCCTAGAAGGATAAGTCTTTGCGTAAT
>NW_015419359.1:0-1492 GCF_001527695.2 Protobothrops mucrosquamatus | reverse complement strand
TAAGTTACACAACTTGCAACAGTTCGTTTAGTGACCGTTCCAAGTTACAACAGTGCTGAAAAAAACAGACCTACGACTGTTTTTCACATTTACGACCGTTGCAGCGTCCTCGGGATCACGGGATCAAAAGTCAGACGCTGGGCAACCGACTCGTATTTATGACGGCCGCAGTGTCCCGGGATCACGCGATCCCCTTTTGCGACCTTCGGACAAGCTAAGTCAACAGAGGAAGCCAGATTCATTTAACAATTGGGTGATTCACTTAACAACGCTGGCGAGAAAGGTCGTCAAATGGGGCAAACCTCGCTTAACGCCTGTCCCGCTTAGCGACGGAAATTTTGGGCTCCAATTGAGGTCGTAAGTCAAGGACCACCCGTCATGGTGGAATCAAATGCAGGACCTCCAAACCGATAATCAAGGCTCATTAAAATTATTCTTTATTCGGTATATATGGAAGGAATTTCTCCCCCAGAAAATATTGGAAGGGGTTCCTGCAGGTGAAGAGATGCCTTCGTTTTCATACCTTCCATGGAAGGAGGAAAAAAATATATGATAATAGTCATCCTGCCTGAGCAGGGGGTTAGACTAGATGACCTCCAAGGTCCCTTTCAACTTCTATTTATTTATTTAATTACTATTATTATTATTATTATGGATCATCACACAGTCAGCCAGATGTTCAGACTGGATTTGGCATTTTGTCTACCTATCGAGTCCTCACCCAGGACCTGGGATAGGCAGATGTGGATGTTTGATGGTATTACAGATATCGTCGCAGGATGGAAGCAGTTCCTAGTAAGGCCGCCTTTTGCAATTGACTAATGGCGAATTTGTCAATGCCAATGGTGTTCAAGTGGTGCTCCAGTTGTTTTGGGATTGCATCCAAGGGGCCTATTACTATTGGTACTACCCTTGCTTGCCTTTGCCACAGTCTTTCTATTTCTATTTGTAGGTCTTTGTATTTTGTGATCTTCTCCAGTTCTTTCTCGTCTATTCTGCTGTCTCCAGGCACTGCCACGTCCACTATCCAGACTTTTTTGTCTTTCTTATCGACAATTGTTAACTTCGGGGTGTTATGTGGCAGGTGCTTGTCTGTTTGAATTCTGAAGTCCCAGAGCAGTTTAACTTTATCATTTTTTATGACTTTCTTTATTTTACGATCCCACCAGTTCTTGCTTACAGGCAAATGATATTTCTTGCAGATCTTCCAATGCACCATTGTTGCTACTTTGTCATGCCGCTGCTTGTAGTCAGTCTGTGCGATCTTCTTGCAGCAGCTTACCAGGTGGTCCACTGTTTCTTCAGCTTCTTTGCATAGGCGGCACTTACTGTCTGTTGCTGCCTTTTCAATTTTGACTTTGTATGCCTTTGTCCCTAAGGCTTGGTATTATTATTCCAAGGTCCCTTCCAACTTTTTAAAAAATATTATTATTATTATTATTATTATTATTATGGATCATCGCACAGTCAGCCAGATGTTCAGACTGGATTT
>NW_015419358.1:0-1492 GCF_001527695.2 Protobothrops mucrosquamatus | reverse complement strand
TGTCCAGTTTCTTCTTAAAAACTTCCAGTGTTGGCGCATTCACCGCTTCTGGAGGCAGGTTGTTCCACTGGTTAATTGTTCTAACTGTCAGGAAGTTTCTCCTTAGTTCTAGGTTGCTTCTCTCCTTGATTAGTTTCCATCCGTTGCTTCTTGTCCTGCCTTCAGGCGCTTTGGAGAATAGCCTGACTCCCTCTTCTTTATGGCAGCCCCTGAGATACTGGAACACTGCTATCATGTTATCCCTAGTTCTTTTTTTCATTAAACTAGACATACCCAATTCCAGCAACTGTTCTTCGTATGTTTTAGCCTCCAGTCCCCTAATCATCTTTGTTGCTCTTCTCTGTACTCTTTCTAGAGTCTCAACATCTTTTTTACATCGTGGTGACCAAAACTGGATGCAGTATTCCAAGTGTGGCCTTACCAAGGCATTTAAAGTGGTATTAATACTTCACATGATCTTGATTCTATCCCTCTGTTAATGCAGCCTAGCACTGTGTTGGCTTTTTTGGCAGCTGCAGCACACGGCTGGCTCATATTTAAATGATTGTCCACTAGGACTCCGAGGTCCCTCTCACAATTACTACTATTGAGCAAGGTACCCCCTATACTATACCTGTACATTTGGTTTTTCTTGCCTAAATGTAGAACCTTACTTTTTTCACCATTGAATTTCATTTTGTTAGATAGCGCCCAGTGTTCAAGTCTGTCCAGATCCTCCTGTATCCTAAGCCTGTTTTTTTTTTAGATATTTCATTGCCAGATCCACATCTGTTGTCATTTTACATGCATTCAGACCCAGAAAACATCTCTTCATGTTCATTCATTTGCTCTGCTCTCTCCATTTGTCGCCTCCTCCATCAACGAGTCTAGAATCATAAGCCCCTTCAGGCAGAGGAGTTCTGCTTGCTAACTTGCTTGCTTGAACTACTCTTTAAAACACTGCCAAGCACAGGGATGATGAACTCTGTTGGTGAAGCTCCAAAGCAAATGCAGTCCAAGGTAACATTATTATTTTTTTTCCCCTCCTTGCAAAGAAATTTCCTTCAGGCAGGCTGAATTGTTTATAGCATGAGAGGCTACCTGGCAGAGAATCACTAATCGCCTCCTTTCTACAGGGACTTCCTACTTCCTGAGCTTATTGCATTAGATCTTCCAGCAGCAGTTGACCTCAGTTGACACTGCCATCCTGGGACTCTGTAGACAGCATCTGGAATTCTGTGTTCGTCTAAGCCCAACTGTTCTCCTCTGGGCTGTGTGAAGCTGCCAGTTTTTTTTTAATCCTTTAATTTGTACGGCACAGCTACAGTTAAAGGCCATTAAATTCCCTCTCCCCCACTTTTCATCATCCCATTCTTGATGTCTACATATTGCTCTCAGCTACAGTAATTAGGTAATTTAAGAAATCACCGTTAAAGAGCTTTTGGACAATGAAAGTGACGGTGCCCTTTTCGTTTTGCCTAATTTCAGCGCTGACATCCGTTCTATTAAAAGT
>NW_015419357.1:0-1492 GCF_001527695.2 Protobothrops mucrosquamatus | reverse complement strand
CAGATCACACTCGTCCTCCATCCGACGGCCAAAGACCAAGTCCAAGCCGAGATCTTCCAAGCCGGGACAGGACCAGAGCTGGACCCTCCAGGGCCAAAAGCCTGGGAGCGAGGCCGGGGGAAAGCAGGGCCAAGGCCCAGGCCTCCACTGCCAGGCTGTCCGGATCCTCCCAGCTACTGCCGGATGCACCAGGCCCAGAATTAGGTGGGGTCAGTATGGTTAATTATTTACTATATACCTTATGAGCTACACAGCATAGTAGAACTTTTAAAGATAGCAGTAAAGTTAGTGAAAGGCTAGTGTGGGATATTGGTTAAAATGTTGGTCTTTAACTGAGAAGACTCAGATTTGAATCCATTTTCAGTCAAGAAAGTTTATTCGGTAACTTTGGGTCATCCATTGGTTCTTCGGATTTCTGGGCTTATTTTGTTCTAGATCCTAGAGTGTGGACATTGTAGCACACCTATTAAACTGCCAAGATGGGGGACAGACATATTGTAAATGCAAAGAATAAATAATTAAATAAATTCCCTCTCAGACCTATCTGTCTCATGGATTTGTTGTTGTAGGGAAAAAGCATAGGGAAAAGGTATCAGACAATAATGAGTTGATCTTGTTTTCAAACTCTGATCTATTTTTGGGTAAACAATTTATATTCATAAATTATATTTATTTTTAAAAAATATTTATTCCTTAACATGTTTTACAGAAAGGAATGGCAAAATTGTGTAGATATATAAAAAAAACAGGGGGGGAAATACATAGAAACCTACAAAAACAAAATAAACAAGCTAAAATATATAAGGGTGAAATTATCAATTATCAGTTATCACATTAACCAAATGTCCAACAGATTTCTAAATCTATTTTAGAAAAAAATAAAAATAAATGATTGTCTAACATTATGAAATATATTAAATTCAGTGCCATATATAAGCTTATTAAGTCATCTTTGATTAGTACAATTATATTTTTAAAAAATGTAAGTTACACATTTCTGGAATCTAGCCTTTAGTATGAGGAATATTACAATTTCTCCAATTTCTCAAAATAATCTACATTAAAATATTATTCCAAAAGGATGGCAGTTATTCACAAGACCAAATCATACAATCAATAAACCTTCAATTATTTTACACCTCTGAAAATCAGATATCCCTCCTTTCAAATACATTATTTGGGGTGTCCAGTAATTGCATGTCATCAGTCTTTGCCAGTCTGAATGTGTTGGACAGGATATGCAATCCCAACACCTGTGGAGGCCACTAGATTGGAAAAGCTAGCAAAAAAGTATTTATTAAGCTTTCCACTCTGTGTTCATTTTCATAGGATTTAATGGTTACCATTAACCCTCTTTTCAATATGAAATCGGAGGATAAATACATATGTAATCTACTCATGCTAGGTCTCGGGTTTGGCAGATACATAGTGATAAATTCACAAATTGAGAGATAATCATAGCAGTTATAGTATGAACTGTTCAGACTGTTTC
>NW_015419356.1:0-1492 GCF_001527695.2 Protobothrops mucrosquamatus | reverse complement strand
TTCAGAAAGGATTACATGAAAGCTAATGACCCCCATTGTTATTGTTAGTCCTTTTGGTGATATCCACATCCAGTCCCTTTGAAGTAGACTGAAGGAAGTGAGGGCCATAAAGCCCCTTTGTTCACCCCCTTCCCTTCATCGTATGACAGAATCCAGAGAAGGCAGAAATGCGGTTTTCCATAGTTGATAACTAGAGATGAAATATAATTGGATTCTGACATCCTGCCCCCTTAAAAATAAGAGAGATCCACCTGAAAGAAAACAAAACAGGTATAAAAGTTAGTCAGGCTTGTTAGGATACTCTGTGTGAAACTTCTTTAATAGCTTCGGGGCTCTGACATGACGTTTATGGACCCACTTGTTTTGTGAGGCAGGGAGGTGTTTCCATGCAACTAGGTACTGAGTCGCTCCATGATATCTCCTAGAATCTAAGATTTCCTTTATCTCGAAGTGTTGTTCACCCTCTACCATGATTGGAGGTGGTGGTGGGAGGATTTTAGGCCGTAACGATGACTGATGCTCTCTTTTCAGCAAGCTGCAATGAAAAATTGGGTGTATTTGCCTGAGATTTTTTGGTAATTCTAATTCTACTGTTACTGGGTTTATGATTCTTTTAATTGGAAAAGGCCCTATATATTTTGGTCCCAATTTTTTACAGGGTTGTAGGGACTTCAGGTATTTTGTAGATAAGTACACCATTTCTCCTATAATGAATGGTGTACGCTCAATCCTTTTTTTATCGGCTTGTGCTTTGTATGCCTGCCTGGCTTCATCTAGTGCTTTTCTAACTATTGGCCAGGTGTTTTGTAATTGTTCCATCCATTCTTTCAGTGATGGGATCGTTGGTTCGTTTGGGGTTAATTCTGGCATAGGGTTGAAACTTTGACCGTTGGCTATTTGAAAAGGAGTGTAACCTGTGTTGGAGTGGACTGCATTATTGTAGGCAACTTCTGCGAAAGGGAGTATGTTAGAGAATTTTAATTTCTCTGTTGGTATAAATAAATCAGAAGCTCTTACAGTTGACTGCATTTAGCTGATTCAAATAAACTCTTTATATTCATATAAAAATATTTACAATACCATATATTCTTCTTCATATCAACATAGCATAAATGAAGACTTCTTACAGCAGAGACAGACCTGAGACCTGAAACTGAAACCCAGCTTCTAACTCAATAACCTTTTGCACAGACTCAGTAGCACTTTCTTCACATTGGCTGACTGAGTTACTACATGACTCTTCCTGCTCATGAATATTCCAACACTCCTCCCTTCATGACAGGAAGAGACATTAGACCTATTGACTTAATACATTTTCCATAGTGAATACCACCCAATGGTTTAGTCATCATGTCTGCCAAATTATCCTCAGAAGAACAATGATGTAAACTAATCAATTTTTCTTTTACAGCTTCCCTGACATTACAATACTTAATGTCTACATGTTTACTTCTGTTCTTCACCCTGTCACCAGTTGCCATTTTTATACAGG
>NW_015419355.1:0-1492 GCF_001527695.2 Protobothrops mucrosquamatus | reverse complement strand
CCCACCTCTTTCTTCCCTCTCCTCTTTTCCTTCCTTCCTCCTTTCCTCCTGCGCTCCCTCCCTCCCTGCCTCCCTCCCTGCCCCCACATACTTCTTCTCCCTCCTCCTTTCCTCCTTCCCTCCCTCCCTCTGGATTGCTGCAACCATTGTAAAATACCAGCCAGTGGCCGAGTGCCCAAATTTTGATCCTGCCGTCCCAGTCATAAGTCAGTTGGTCATAAGTCTTCTTTTTCAGTGTGCTTGTGACTTCGCGCAGTCGTTAAACGAAGGCTCGCACGTTGAGGACTGCCTGCATGGTTGGCAGGCATAGTAACATCTCGCTGCGCCTTCCAAGGGACTGGTGGCTTTCAGGGCCCCTGAACCCTTCCCAGAAACGTCCTTTATGTGACCGCGGGATCCGAACCCAGAGCAAACAGGCTCTTCCTCGGCTTTTACGGGCACCTTCCTGAAATAATTAAAAAAAAGGGGCGATGCAGCCAGGGGTTTTCCTGGAAGAGGGCCGGGCATCGTGCCGGTCCCAGGAGCAAGAGAGGCGGCCTGGCTAACCCCCGGCCTTCTTCCTGGCAGGGGTCTCCTCCGAGTTCGTGGTGAAGACCCGGAACGCCGGCTCCGGGGCCCTCTCGGTCACCATCGACGGGCCCTCCAAGGTGCAGATGGACTGCCAGGAGAGCGCCGAGGGCCACAGGGTCACCTACATGCCGATGGCGCCTGGGAGCTACCTCATCTCCATCAAGTACGGGGGTCCCCAGCACATCGTGGGCAGCCCCTTCAAAGCCAAGGTGACGGGTGAGTTAAATCGGCCGGGTGTGGGGGAGAAGCCTGACCCCTCTCCGCCAACATTCCCACAACCCCAGGCTCGTTTCGGGGGTGGAGGCATTCAGTCCATGCCCAGAGGAATGCTGCTTCGCGCACCCGGTCTTGGACGCAGCCGGGGTGAGTCTCCGATAAATTACTTGAATATCAAGGAATCAATATCAAGTATTATCAGTAGCCATTTTGGTCTAGTTGGTAGGGTTCCAGGCTGGAAACCTGGAGAATGTGAGTTCTAGTTCTGCCTTAGGCGTGAAAGGCGGACGGGTGACTTTGGGCCCAAAACAAGGAGACGATGAGCTAGTTCTGCCTTAGCCGTGAAAGCTAACTAGGTGACTTTGGATCAGTCGCCAGGAGACGGGGAGTTCTAGTCCCAACTTAGGCGTGAAAGCCAGCTGGGTGACTTTGGGCCAATTGCCAGGAGACGGGGAGTTCTAGTCTTGCCTTAGGCATGAAAGCTGGCTGAGTGACTTGGGCCAGTCGAGGAGGTGAGTTCTAGCCCCACCTTAGGCATGAAAGCCAGCTGGGTGACTTTGAGCCAATCACCAGGAGACGGGGAGTTCTAGTCCCGCCTTAGGCATGAAAGCCAGCTGGGTGACTTTGAGCCAATCACCAGGAGACAGTGAGTTCTAGTCCCGCCTTAGGCATGAAAGCCAGCTGGGTGACTTTGAGCCAATCACCA
>NW_015419354.1:0-1492 GCF_001527695.2 Protobothrops mucrosquamatus | reverse complement strand
GACAAGTCAACTCTGTTAACTGGGAAAACATTGCGAGCAACATAAATAATTCTTTGTCTTGGTTCTAACTGTATTTCTTTTTATCTCAGTTGCACGACTGACAAGGTTTGTGAAAACAATGTCGCTGTGGAAGACAAGTATGGCTGCATTTTATTGAAAGATGATGAGTTTCAAGGGAATCACCCCTTAGCAAGTCAATCGCCTCTTTTATTTTTCTTTCCACAAATGTAAATAACACATTTAAAATGGACACATGAAAATAACAAATGACTCTTATTCTTGAAAAGAATGAAGCTCATTTGTCTTTATACAGCCTGGTATGCAATATATATCCCAAGTATATCATTCATCGGGATGTGTGTTTATTTTACTGAATCTCTAAGCTGCCCCACTTCTTTAGGACTCTTGGAACTATGTGTAATTGGTTATTGTTTTCATTAAAAACCCATGTTTATAGATATACATGCCTTGTAAGTGGAAAAGTCAGAAAACACACTCCTATGAC
This sequence comes from Protobothrops mucrosquamatus, assembly GCF_001527695.2. NCBI lineage: Eukaryota > Metazoa > Chordata > Lepidosauria > Squamata > Viperidae > Protobothrops > Protobothrops mucrosquamatus. The sequence continues at coordinate 987 of NW_015419354.1, read as the reverse complement.
TCATTCACATACACATCACCAAATTGTAACAACAGCTCATCAGATTCCCCAGTTCACTTCATATCTTCTATGATTCCTAATGTCCAGGTCATGTTGGCTTGCTATTTGTTCGGAAACATACCAGGATCAAGCAAGGAGTGAATGTATGAGTTAAATGTTTAAAAGGCAAGGGAGATACAAAACGTACTTGGTGAATCACTGCATTTATGAACATTTGAGCTTTGAAAAAAATACTAAATGGGCTGTTCATGCCTTATACTGAATTAATATGCAAGTTTATGTTCAGTGATGGACAACATATGCATTACAAATGTTACAGGAAAGAGCAGAATAACAACAAAACCACAGATTCTAATCTAAAGGTCTCCATTTTATGCCTCAAGTTATATTCTGTTGCTTCAAAAGCCTCAGTCAGGATGATATAAAGTCTACGTATTTTAAGATAAGTTGAACGGCTGAGCACAGACAAGTAGAAATTTACAGCGACTACTGTATTGTAACTGATGCAATTTCTTAAATGTGTGGATGCTAATGAATTGTAAAACAATTTTCATTTCTTAATAGGTTTTCAGAACTATCTATTTTCATCGAAGACCTAGTATAGTGTCTTCTTCTCTCCGCTGTTGTGAAAGCACAATACATTTATAACTTTCACTGTTAACTTAGTAATGTATTTCCATAATTCTTTTTAGAGACATTTTGATTTTATAACTGAAATGATTGAAGCTGTGATTTAAAGTGAAAGGAAAGGAAAGGAAAGGAAAGGAGTTCTTTCTGGTAATCATACTTAATAATAATAATAATAATAATAATAATAATAATAATAATAATAATAATAATAATAATAATAATAATAATAATAATAAAGTTGGAAGGGACCTTGGAGGTCATCGAGTCCAACCCCCTGCCCAGGCAGGAACCCTACACCATTTCAGACAAACGGCTGTCCAGTCTCTTTTTAAAAACTTCCAGTGTTGGAGCATTCAC
>NW_015419353.1:0-1492 GCF_001527695.2 Protobothrops mucrosquamatus | reverse complement strand
GCTAGAACTCACAGTCACCTGGTTTCTAGGCCAGCACCCTAACCGCTATACAAAACTGGCTTATTGTTTCAACTTTCCATTCTAGGAAGATGGCAGCGGTTAAACCACTTCTGAGACCCTTGGCAAGTAAACTGTGTGGACGTGAAAGCATACACAAAACACACAGCTAGGACGATGGCCCACAAAAATGTCTCCCTACTTGTTAATTGCTCTCAACATCTCTTGGGATTTCAGCCACCTCACTTCAAGACGTCACAAATGTCGCATAAGGTTGCTAATATCTCATGAGGGTGGGCAAAGTCACAAGCTTTTCTATAATCTACACTTGAAATCACAAATGCCCTGTGAGATTGGATCACCTCATAGATTCCAGCTATTTTTAATGTTCAAAAATGGTTTCAATTTAATGCAACAGGGTAGAATATATGCACCTCTCTGGGTGATCAAAAGATTTTCCTGCAGCAATGGGCATCCTGCTGACCAATTCCTAGTCTAAATGCACACAAAGGAAAAGCTATTTTTCTCTTCCTTTTCAGAATCCTTTTTTAAATTTTACTTTATTTATATCCTACTTTTATAATTTTTATAAGCAACTCAAGGCGGCGAACGTGACAAATATTTCATTTTCCTATTTTCCCCACAACAACAACCCTGTCAGGTGGGTTGGACAGAAAGAAAATGACTGGCCCAAAGTCACCCATCCGGCTTCCATGCCTAGGGCAGGACTAGAACTCATAGTATCCTGGTTCTTAAGTCCTCGCAGGAATGGCGAATGAGGAGAACACATGTTGTTCAAACAGCTCTTTATTCCTTCTCAGACACAACTCCGAACAAGAGCAGAGGCACGCAGGCCTCCTTTTATATGCCCAGATCCCCAGACAACATGGCGACCGAGCAGAGGCACTTCTCCCGCCTTGCGCATGCGCGCAAGGCTGGGGCCGCTCAGTCTGGTCCCGGGCAGCTTTTGCAAAGCCCCGGACCATTGCAACGTCCCGAGCCTGCTTTTGCAGGCTCAGGACACAACACTGGTGATTGGCCCAAAGTCACCCATTCGGCTCTCATGCCTAAGGTTGGACTAGAACTACATTCTAATGGCGATTGGCCGAAAGTCACCCATCTGGCTTTCATGTCTAAAGTGGGATTAGAACTCAGAGTCTTCTGGTTTCTAGCCTGAAGTCTTAATCATACTAGAAAAAAACTGGCCCTATAAATACACCATTGTATGATGGTAACATATGACTCCATAGCTGTAATTTAGGAGAACTCCTCATATAGCTAATATCCTGGGCTACAGTCCAGGAAAGCATAGGCAGTCGTAAATATGCTAGCCTCGATAGTGTCATAAAACTCTTGGTCATTTTCCGCTAACATGACAACTCCTTTGAGAAAAAGAAAAAAAAATGACCTTGAGAGCCATTGGAAACAGCCAACAGGGCCTCAGAGGCTATGCACATGCAAACATTCACACACACACACACACACACACACACAC
>NW_015419352.1:0-1492 GCF_001527695.2 Protobothrops mucrosquamatus | reverse complement strand
ACAGAATAACAGGGAGGGAAGGAATGAGAGAGAAAGAAGAAGGCTGGGAAGGAGGAAGGAAGATAATGACAGAATGGGAGGGAGGGAGGGAGATTTCTGATGCTCTCTGTCAGATTCCCTCAAGAAAACTAATGGGGAAGCCAGAAGGAAGTCGGAAGTCAAGTGTCCATATTTCTCCCTTTTAGCTAAAGTATCAATCAGTTTCCCATGGTAAAAATTAACTCACCTGGTGCTGTAAAATGTGTTGATCCAAACATGGATTGATGTGTTTATGTGCTGTCTGGATTTCTTTTTGAAGGGACCTTACTTAACTCAATAATTTTCACTCTCACTATGCACTTTGGAATGGTGTAGAAATTAATGCTTTGACAAAGGAAATGGCTCTTCGGGTCTTTATGTGTCATAAGAATTTGACCCCACCAACTTCAACTTGGAAGAAAAACACATTTTCAGGCAAATTAAGGCTCTAAACGGCTTACTCCATTTTCCTCTGTTTGAACAAACGTTACACCTCCAAGAATTATATTTAGAGGTGATTAGAGATTTCTCTAACAGAGATTTCATCTTTTTCTTAGAATCTACTAATGCTTTAACAATTAAATTGGATGTTCACACGTAGTGCTAATTCCCCATATATATTAAGACGTGTTTGTGTGTGGTTCTTTTTTCCTTCTGTTTGGCAAATAATAACAAAGAACTTTAAAATGACATTAAGAAAGCTTGAGCGCAGGTTTAATGCTCCCAGTCTCTACTTAAAAGGAGAGAGAAAAGAAGAGGTAGGACATCAGGTATCATGATTGGCCATAATCATCACTCTGCAATCTGTTCCCTTTTGCAGATATCAACATAGGCATCTGAGAGTAGTAGTAGTTAAGGCATGGGTGTCAAACTCGATCACATCACGGGACGTATTGTGACATAGCGTGACATTTTTTGCCTTTGCGGAGCCAGGGTGGGCGTGGCCTGCACGTGACGCATCTGGCCCGCAAGCCGCCAGTTTGACACCCCTGGGTTAAAGCATCCGGTTAATAAACTGGGGGACCAGGAATTCTAGTCCCACTTCAGGATCAAAGCCAGCTAAAGTGATGTTGGGCCAGTCACTTTCTCTCAGCCCTAAGAAGGAGGCCTCCTTCCACAAACCTTGCCAAGAATACTGCAGGTACCGTACTTATCCAGGCAGTCTCTGAGAATCGAACATAATTGAACAGAAGAGGGAAAAGGGGATGGTGGAGAAGAAGTAGAAAAAATTGAAAAAGTCTATAACTGTGGCAAATATTTATTTATTTTATTTTATTTATTTTTAGGATTTATATGCCGCCCTTCTCCCCATGGGACTCAGGGCGGCTCACAGCATATTAAAACATCATACAAAAAAAAATTTCCCCTACTAAAAACCAATTAAAACCCAAATATTGGTAGCTGTGGCTCTTTAAAATCGTTAAAAATTGTCCCTATTTAAAACTCACCCTAGGTCAGGCCCGCTTGTTGAAAA
>NW_015419351.1:0-1492 GCF_001527695.2 Protobothrops mucrosquamatus | reverse complement strand
ATTCAACTGCAAATTCAGTGAAATTGATTATTTTAATGTAAATGCCATTTGGACAGCTGAAAACAGCAGCAAAAAATATATATACTAAAAAGGAGAAATCAATGCCATTCTGTTTGTTAGTTTCGTTTTGTTTCGTTTTTTTATTTTGCTAAGTGTTGTGGGTCCCTGATGCTGAAAAAGCTGCATGGAGTTACCTCCCAACCTGTCAAATCCCCAGATAAGTAAGTAGGAAACTCACCAAGGAGAGAAGCAACCTAGAACTAAGGAGAAACTTCCTGACAGTGAGAACAATTAACCAGTGGAACAACCTGCCTCCAGAAGCGGTGAATGCTCCAACACTGGAAGTTTTTAAGAAGAGACTGGACAGCCATTTGTCTGAAATGGTATAAATGGTTTCCTGCCTGAGTGGGGGGTTGGACTAGATGACCTCCAAGGTCCCTTCCAACTTTACTACTACTACTACTACTACTACTACTACTACTACTACTACTACTACTACTACTACTACTACTACTATTATTATTATTATTATTATTATTATTATTATTATTATTATTATTATTATTATTATTAGGTGAGGATGCTGTTTTTTATATATTATAAATAGATCTGCAGCGTCCAATCCTTTGGACCAGTTTGATCTAATTGTTAAGGGGTTGGCCTAGAAACTGGGAAACTGAGTCTGCCTCAGACATGAAAGCTGACTAAATGACTTTGGGCCAATCACCAGGAGAGTGTGAGTTCTAGTCCCGCCTCAGACATGAAAGCTAACCAGGTAACTTTCACCAGGAGACTGTGAGTTCTAATCCCGCCTCAGACATGGAAACTAACTAGGCGACTTTCACCAGGAGACTGAGTTCTAGTCCTGCCTCAGACATGGAAGCTAACTAGGCGACTTTCACCAGGAGATTGTGAGTTCTAGTCCCGCCTCAGACATGGAAGCTAACGAGGCGACTTTCACCAGGAGACTGTGAGTTCTAATCCCGCCTCAGACATGAAAGCTAACTAGGCGACTTTCACAAGGAGACTGTGAGTTCTAGTCCTGCCTCAGACATGAAAGCTAACTAGATGACTTTCACCAGGAGACTGTGAGTTCTAATCCCGCCTCAGACATGAAAGCTAACCAGGTGACTTTCATGAGGAGACTGTGAGTTCTAGTCCTGCCTCAGATATGAAAGCTAACTAGATGACTTTCACCAGGAGAGTGTGAGTTCTAGTCCCACCTCAGACATGGAAGCTAATTAGGCGACTTTCACCAGGAGACTGTGAGTTCCAGTCCTGCCTCAGACATGGAAGCTAACCAGGTGACTTTCACCAGGAGACTGTGAGTTCCAGTCCCGCCTCAGACATGAAAGCTGACTAGGTGACTTTCACCAGGAGACTGTGAGTTCTAGTCCTGCCTTAGACATGGAAGCTAACCACATGACTTTCATGAGGAGACTGTGAGTTCAAATCCCGCCTCAGACATGAAAGCTAACTAGATGACTTTCAC
>NW_015419350.1:0-1492 GCF_001527695.2 Protobothrops mucrosquamatus | reverse complement strand
AGGGGTATTTTAATTTGGTTTTTAAAATAATTTTAAAAAGAAACGGCCAATAATGAATATTTCATTTTAATCATATTTTAAAATTAGTATTATTGTATTAGTTATCTGTTTTAACTGGCTGTAAGCCGCCCTGAGTCCGTTAGGAGAAGGGCGGGGTATAAATTTGATAAATAAATAAATAAATAAATAAATAAATAAAAACACAATGTCAAATGCTACAGTAGACATGTCAAACACAAGGCCCAGGGGCCGGATGCGGCCCGCGAAGTGGTTTCATGTGGCCTGTGAAGCTATCCTGGAAACAGTGAGGGAACGGCCCCCGCTGCCTTAGCCCCAGCCCAGGCCGGCCGGGAGCCAGTGTACAATTTTGTGGTGGCCATCTATGTTGAAATGCATTCAGTCTTAGCTCCACAAGGCCATCTGGAAACAGCGAGGAACCGGCCCCTGCCGCGTCAGCCCTGTCCCCTGGGTGCCTGCTGGGGAGGGGTCACCCTTTGTGAGGAATGAAGAAATGCACCATCGCCTGGAAGTGGCCAGCAAATGGCCCTCGCCTACTTCACCTATCCGGCTTGATGGGCTCTGCCCTGGTCCCACCCCCTTCTGCCTGAGACCCTCAGAACTGTCCCACTCCTGCCCAGGCCTCCACAGGCACCTTTGATGTGAATGATGTAGAGATGGCCACGCCCACCCAGGAGGCCACACCCACTCCACGCCCAGCCAGTAGGCCGCCCCCCGCCCCCCGAGGGCAACCGCAATGCTGATGCGGCCCTCAATGAAATTGAGTTTGACACCCCTGTGCTACAGCATTGCGGTGGGGAGGTGTGATTGTTGTTGAGAAAGGAACACACAGATCTTCCCTTCATTCTGTACTCCCAGTGATTCCACAATCTGTCACAACCGAGCAAGTCCAGCTTAGAAAAGCTGAGGTTTTTTTTCTTTTCTTTTTTTAGCTAATTCTCCCCAAAGCTAAGCTGGGTCAAAGCCTGCTTAAAACACGGCTAAGAAAAACTCCCAGAAAATCTTAGGGCAATCTGCTAGACCGGAAAGTTAAAATGAAACTCCTGGAAGATAGTTAAAGGGAAATTCCTTTAACGCTGCTCTCCTCCGAAATAAAAAAATTACGCGGGCATGTCTGCGTCAAATACACTCTGCCGTTTTTACTCCCATTGCTTTGCGAGGCTTCTTTGTTGGGAAACGCACAGCCGGGCAAGGAGGAGGGATCAAACGGGGAATTAGCCTTGAATCTTTGTGCGGCCACGAAAGAGATCTAGGACTGAACTTCCATGGGACCTTATCTGTTTGGTCCCAAGGGAAGGCAATCTGTGCGGAGATTCTTGTACTACGGGCAGAACACAATCACGCTCAACTCTGATATATATATACCTGTACCCGTGAAAATCTACGAAAACAAATATATATATATATATATATATATATATATATATATATATATATATATATATATATATATATATATATATATATATATATA
>NW_015419349.1:0-1492 GCF_001527695.2 Protobothrops mucrosquamatus | reverse complement strand
GGGCCAGAGCTGGAGGGATGCCCAGGAGGTCAGTGGCGTGGCCTTCCCCGGCCACAACGGAAGAAACCTACAAGTGGAAATACTGTGGGGGGCACCATGTGTATGCCGGGCAGAAGCGGAAGTGAGGGAGACTCCCGGTGTCATCTTTCTCGGAGGCGGAACAGAGCGAGGCTGCAGGCGTTCAGCTGGAAAAGGGAAGTAGGGCGATCGCTGATGGCCCTTTTATGATTGGTGGTCCATGCGGGCTCTGGAATTCTGGGAGTTGAAGTCCAGAAGTCATAAAAGGGGCATCATCGTTCTTCACCTCTGGCCTAGAACAACCTAAAGGAGGACCCAGCGTGACCCGAGGCCGTGTTCACACAACTTGCTTCCCCACTCCTGACTGTCCATACCTAGTCCCCTGGCATTGTTCAATAGGCTCTTGGGAGGGCAACTTAACCTGGTATAAGACAAGCCAAACTGAGCAGGCTGTGTAAATGTGAGGGTTTCCCTTTCCATTGAGGCTTAATGCAGGGACTCGCCCAGACAGTGAGCCGGGGGACTCTCAGTCTGTCCCTGGACATTGTTGGCTGACCTGGGAAGTGAAGTTTGTTTAGTGTTAGTTGGCACTTGGATGGGGCACCACCAGGAAATGCAAGAGATGCTGTCTAGCACTGGAAAATTAAAAAAAAAACCCAGCTCAGTCTGTATCGCTGTTCAGAAAATGCCTGTAAGGTGCTTGTGAAGACACGGGCTGTTGGGTTTGACGTGAGGATGGTTTGTCTGGGAAATGGCTGATCTGGGAAAAGGTTAATTGAGGTCCAGCCTCTTTAGCACCTGGAGCACGGCAGGGACTGGAATTGGAAAGGCAGCGATGGCCCATTGCTTACATGTTGCCCCCTAGAGAGCTGCAGACCCCTCCCCTCTCCAACAGCATCACCCAGAGATTTCTGTGCCTCACCCAACAAATGTTCCATACCTCTTTGAGGAGGGGGCTTTGCTCCTGGGCTGGGGGGGGGTCAGGCAGGTGGTTGAGCCACAGGGTGCTTTAGTGTGCAATGCAGTAAGTGTTCCCAGGTGTACACATTCTTTTCCCCTTTTATTCTTCTCTTTTGTAAAGCACCCAGAGTCTTTGGGAGTTGGGCTGCTCCCAAATTTAATAAAAGAAGTCATTTCAAAATAAATGGGCACCTCCCCCCAATTCCCTGCCCTTGGATATCCCAGAGAATCCCTTTGAAACATCCCTGATGGAACTTGGTTTCTATCTCAGGTATGCAGGACACAATCTGCCAAAAGTATTTCCAAGGTGGCTTATCGTCATGAGTCGTGACAGTGAAATGCTCGACGTGCAACAACAACCATCATGGGATTGCTGATTTAGTTGGGCTGGTTCTTGACTTGGAGGGGAAAAAGTGAGCATGACATCTTTTGCGCCCCCCCCCCTCTTTCTCTTCTTCCTGGTTTGATGCTTCAGCTGCTGAAGCTGGAATGAGTTCCTGGGAACAGTTCAGAG
>NW_015419348.1:0-1492 GCF_001527695.2 Protobothrops mucrosquamatus | reverse complement strand
CTGGAAGCCGGGGTATTATGATAAGGACGTACACACGTACGCATATCGCCTAGTCTCAAAACTGGGGAGCACATGGCGTGGTACTGATATTTATAAACTCAGACTTAGTCACGTGGAGCAGGAAGGTTAAGATAACCCATTGGTGAATGATCCATCATCATGTTGAGAATAGGCGTTCAGGTAAACAACGCCCTTTCTCAGTCTAGCTAACAATCCAAAATTCTTTGAGTACCAATTAAGCCTAACCCTGCTTAACTTCTGAGGCCAGACAAAACTTATAAAGTATAGCTACCTGCCGGACTGATGGCTGTTGCATCCATTTCTGTTTGGAATTGTTGGAATACCTCCTTTTTCTGATTGTCTCATTCTCCTGTACCCACACACCTTTTATTTCTAATTATTTCTAGGCAACACAAATCTTGACAGCCGAGCAAGTGGTAAACTAAATTTGAAATTCCCCCCAAGCCACCTGTCTTTCACACCTAATTTTCACACAAACATCCCTTCTGCTGAGAACACCACTCTGCCACAAGCGCACCCGAAGCAAAACAAGCACGTAGATCCTTACAAACAATGAAGGGAACATATCTATTAATAGCAGCATCTCCAGCATTTGCTTCCTCTGACTTGTTTGGAGGGTTGACCAGATTAAAAGAAGAAGAAGAAAAAGGCATGCATCTCCTTCATGGTTCAGTGTCCCCTAATTGTTCCTGCAATCTGCCATGACATGTCACCCCCTTTGCTGAGGTGCAGAATATTACCAAATCCTTTTTATATCTCTTTAGTGCATATTTGATAGTTACATAGCTATGCAACTGTTTTGTTTTCTCTGGAGCAAAGAGAGCTGTCAGGTCCATGATATTAGGTTCCCTTCAGTGACACAGGCCTGATTTTTTTCTTCTTCTTCTCAGCAGCATTTCCTTATCATTCATGGTTGGAGCTGAGAAATGCAGAAGGTGGCAGATGCTACCATCAAGATGATATATTTCCATTTCAAGTTTAAAAAAAATGCTCCCTGCTAAAACTGCTGGAAGGTTTCTCTTCTTAATGAGCCATCACCTGTAAACCAGACGTATATATATTTCCTGTGTGGAAATCCAGTGGATAGCAACAAAATTCTCTCTCTCTCTCCAAAAGTCCAGGCCCCAAAGACCAAAAATTATATAAAAAGAGAATGGAGGAAATGCATGTCAAGAGACCGAGAGCCAAAATAAGCCTCCAGAGAAATCAGTACGCTTGGCGACATTTCAAAATTGATAGGTCAAAAAAATATTAAAATGTAGGAAAGGAAAGAAGGAAAGGAAAGGAAAGGAAAGGAAATTTTATTTGTGATTAAGGAATCTGTTGAGCAAATGGTCATTCATGCATCCTGGCTATATAACATGCTCTGGATTCACATCACAAGCTAAGCTATAGAAATCTTCCTTAAAATTAAATACACTTGCCATATTTTGGAAATGTAGGGACTAAATCTTAACCAGGCTTAACCTGA
>NW_015419347.1:0-1492 GCF_001527695.2 Protobothrops mucrosquamatus | reverse complement strand
AGTGGATCCCTCCACATCACAAAACAGCTTCTCTGTTGGATCCATTGTCCCAATCCTGAAAAGTTGTGTGGACTGGGACTCCAACACACCATCAGGATCTGGACTGGTTCCCACCATTCCCCAACAGCCCCATCTTCTGCAGAAGGGTGGACTTCTCCTCCCTCTCAGCAGAGCCTCTTCTGGGGTGATTCAATGTCCCGCCCCCCAGAAACACGAGACTCCTAAGGACCCAGAAGGATTTCAATCTCTGGGAGACAGCCAAGAAGTGGATCCCTCCACATCACAAAACAGCTTCTCCATTGGCTCCATTGTCCCAATCCTGAAGAGTTCTGTGGACTCCAATATACCTTCAGGATCTGGCTGGTTCCCACCATTCCCCAATCAACCCAACAGCCTCCAGACTCCCCTACAGGCCCATATCTTATGACCTGTATCAACCTACTCAACAGCATCATCTTCATGGGAGGTAGGATATATGGGGGGGGGCACAGTTTTGTGCCTTATTTAATTGTCCAAATGAAGTTTCTTATGTTCTGCTTTTATGGCTGGATGCCTCCTAAGTTGGGCTTAGCAGAGACAAAGGATTCACTGATTTGGTTCCACCATTCTGCTAAAACTTAACGTTGGGCAGTTGTCCTTTGATGTGATGAGAAAAAAAAAACATACTTCAAATAAACATGGTTTAGCAAGCTGCCTAACCCCAAGTGAGTCTATTCAAGGAATGTACTGCAAAATTCAAGGCACTGGCTTAGCTGTTTTTTGGAGCTGGTGACGGGGCAGCGCTAACTGCAGATCCCATCTTCCCCAGCCAGCAGGGCCATTACAGCTACATTTGAAGGAACCAAAGGCACCTTCCAAAAATGTCTTTGAATCTTCAACATCTAGCCTCCCATGAAGAGAAACTCAAATCCAGAAGGCTAAATGGGGAGACTTTCCGTTCCTAAAATTGCTGAATGAGGAATTCTTTCTCTGAAGGCTTCATGCCCCAACTTCTCCCATCCAAGAGAGGCCAGATGGAGTGGACCTCTCCAAGCAAGTTAAGAGCAGAGACAATTGAAGGTCCAATGGATGCTCTGAAGGTCCCAAACCACTTTGGGGTCCATTCCTCTTTCCTTACTTTCTCCTTACTTTCTCCTTACTTTCTCCTTGTGTAAATAAGAACAGGGGCCAATAGCAAGGGTCATTTTAAAAGGAACATATCCTGACCTCCCAATTGGCAGATAAAGAAACCCATGGGGTGGGGAGGGCGAAAGACTGAACCCAGGGGACAAAGAGTATAAAAGCCTCAACCCCCCCCCCCCCCCCCAATATTAGCAGCCATATCTGACCTCTTAAGAGATCAAACCGGTGTCATTTCTCCTTCAAGGATATTTTATTCTGTGACGCGCAAAATGAATCCCAGCAACTCAGGTAAGAAATCACCTTTGGGGCGCCCAATTTCTCCCCAATTTGTCTTACTGTTGTCCTCAATGGGGCAAAGCAGATGGAGGGT
>NW_015419346.1:0-1492 GCF_001527695.2 Protobothrops mucrosquamatus | reverse complement strand
CTGAGATTAGACACTGAGAAATTGAATTAACCACTAAGAAGTATTCAAAATCTTGGCATTGTGAAGAACCATAAATGCACTGAAGATCAAAAATTAACCTTTCTCTTTAATATGATTTGGAAACGTCTTAGGATTCCATGTGAATTGTTACTGTTAATATAAATATGCAGTGTGTAATGGCGAAAAGTCTAGGGAGAGCCTATTTGGTTTAGTGGTTAAGACACCAGGCTAAAAACCAAGAGACTTTGATTTCTAGTCCTGCCTTAGGCAGGAAAACTGGCTGGGTGACTTGGGGTTAGTCGCTCACTCAACGCACAATGTGAGGCTCAGGCACAAGCTGGTGGGTCAGTTCTTGTTGCAATCAATGGATCAACACACTCCATTGATCTGAAAAAAAAGAAGCATATCCTGTACTTACGGGGAAAACACTAGGAAGAAAGGAAGAAAAAAGAAAAAATGGCAAAAAGTCTAAGTTTAACACAAGCATAAATCTTTTTTCTAAATTATCATACCTGGAGTCAAGTCAGTGGCTTCGCTGCTTTTACAAAACCTGCAAATACGGGCAGAGATCTTAAATGTGTTTTCATCCCACCTGGGATAATATCCCTCATGCATTTCAATACTCCGGATGGTGGAGATAAGTGGTTGCATTTTCACAGTTTCTGGTGATAGTTTTAATTGGAGGAATCTTAGAGTAAAAAGTACAATTCCTCTTAAAGTTTCTTTTTGATGGCTGTACTATATAATTAGATTAAACTCTCTAGCTCTAATGTTATTTCTGCACATATCACATCTCAATGATCCCACTAATGGCAGAGGTAGTCCTTGAGTTATGACTGGTCACTTAAAGGCCATTCAAAATTCCAACAGATCTATCTTGGGGGTACTTATGACTTGAATTTGATGTTCTGATGGTCGCCTCTCCCTCTTCAGTCACCTGACCGCACTTTGGGTACTTGGCAACTGGGCTACATTTACGGCTGTTTGCAGTGTCTTACAGCCATATGAAACATTTTACAATCGTTTTGCCGAAACTGGCATTTATTTCCAGTTTTTGGCAAAACTGCACCCATGGTGAACTATTGTGGTGATTCACTTAATAAGTGCTGCAAAGAAGGTCGTAAAATCAATTTGGTCACATGGACAAGGCAAGCTTTATTACTAGCCGATCTTGTATTAAGAAGTAAGAGCCAGAAATCAGAGGTGCTAAAACTCTGAAGTCCAACATCAAACATTGGAACTGAGCATTGGGGGGGGGGGGGGGGCTCGAACATGAAATTGGCAAGAACCACCAAACCTATGTGTCTTATTTTCCAAAGAATGCATACAGTTTCACTGAATGATGGGGAAAATGCACTCTAAGAAACACATTTCTAAGAAAAAAATAGAATTCATGAATAGACTGAAATAAAATATAAACCTTAAAAGTTTCTGCTAGTTGCAAAGTTCCATATTAATTTAATCAGAAATTGTCTTTATCCCTTTGGGCATC
>NW_015419345.1:0-1492 GCF_001527695.2 Protobothrops mucrosquamatus | reverse complement strand
GGTTAACTTTGGGATGAATGGATAGACAGATAGATAGATAGATGATCAATAGACCAACATTAATTAGGCATGAAAGGAATCTTACTGAATTAACTATATTAGCTTTAGGTAATACTCCATGGATTGATTTAAAACTCACATGGTTAATTGACTACAATGGCTTTAATTTCTCATTAAGTAGTAGTGTAATTTAGAAAAAGCAATCACTCACAAGAAGAAACATTTTCCTTAGTTTTCAGTACAGAAATGTTTTCCTTAGTTTTCAGTCGAGATATAGATCATATTTCCTTATCTCAGAACAAAATCCATAATCATCTCACGAAAGACCGAATTTTAATTTGCAAAAGGGAATTTCAAGCTTCTGCTATCACAAGCATTGGTGCTTAAAAAAAGCAAAAAAATTATAATTTGCTTGCAGATTAATTGTAGGTAATTTTAGTTGATTAAATTGTTTAATCAGTACAGGTAATTACAATTGTGTATATTTCTAAAATTATTCAAAGTGCTTTAGACCTCAGTACCTCTGGGCTAATTATGAAAGTAGCCTGACTTTATTCAGGCTTTCACAGGGTCTGAGGGGAAAAATGATGTTTTAAAGAGTCACATTAACCTTAATGAGTGGATTACTTAAACCATTAACATCTATTTTTCAGGCATGCACAGAAGCTTGGAAAAAGATGCGTTGTTTAATGAACATCAGAGAAGCACTGCAATTATGCCAGAGCTAAAGTTTTTCAAAACCATTTTCAAATAGTTTATTAGAATCATTGACCAATATTTTATACAAATCAAAAATTGTTATGTACCAAGAAAATTAAGAACCAAAGAAAAAGTAAAATATATAAAGTATACCTTAAAAAGGTTTCAATGCCATCCTGTATTCAGTTAAGTGATGATGAATGCAATATTGGAAGACTTGAAAGACCAAGTTAGGAATAGATCATCATGATGAAAATCTATCTATGTGATCACCATCAAGTCAAAAAAATGACCTGATCACACATAATAAGCCAATCAAAAAAAGATCCACATAACATTTTAAAACTCTGAAGCTAGAGAGAATTGGGCAGAGAAAATAATCTTTTTTCCATTTTATCAGTCAATAATTGTATTGGATTGAAAGTTCTTCTTTTTATAGAAAGATTCCTTCTGTAAAAGAATATTTATTCTTAAATTTACTATCACCTTCATCAAGAATTAAGCACAGGTAAGGATTGTATGATAAAATGGGCTCAAAATATACAAGAACCGATCCTATTGGAAACATGGGAGACAATTTGAATTAGGAATGTAAAATTTACTCAAGCTCAAAATTTAAGGGAAAATTTTTATAAAATGTTTTATAGGTGGCATTTGGATCCTCAAAAATTGTCCTGCATGTATCCTAATCTACAACCTAAGTGTTGGAGATGTGGAAACTTAGATGCAACCTATTTTCATATGTGGTGGACATGCAGGGGAGTAAAGGCATTCTGGATAAAGATATGGTGGA
>NW_015419344.1:0-1492 GCF_001527695.2 Protobothrops mucrosquamatus | reverse complement strand
CAGTTTTTGGGCACTTGGTCTCTAAAAGGTTCGCCATCACTGTTATATGGGGATGACTTCCAGACAGTATTACTTCAGAAGAGCAAGACTGCAGTAAATATTTTTGGAGTTCCAATTGCAATCAAACAAAAAGCAGTTCCATTAAAAACATTAATCACATGGGCAGCCTTGGAAAGTGCCAATCCATGTCTGTTACAGTGTGAGGAAAGAGGAAGCAACAGATGGAGTTCCCTGGCCTGGAGGCTCCTCTCATTCAAATCCATTATGCAGGAACCACACCTGGTCAAGCTTAGAGCCAAGCACCATCACGTGAGGTGATATTTTAGAGCTTTTGTGGTTTCCAGGCAAAGCAAGAGAAAGGCAATATTTAAACAAGATAAATTACAAAAGGAAAGGAGTACAAAAACAAGGCTTTTCCCTAATTTCCTCTTCTATCTAGTAGGCCATAAGATAAAGGCTACTAAAGTATTTGACCTGCTACGCCATGTGTAAATTGAATGTCAATTATTAGCTTTTAAAGTAGTCTCATGCTTTTGTTATGTCCCCCAGCTCTGTCTTTCCCATTGTTTCACGAATTCAATTTTTTAATAACACCTTGTTATAAAAGCATTATCAAATTCCCTGTTCTGTGAAAGATCAAACAGATGCTAGCAATCCCCTAGAAAGTATAGCTTTAAAGGAGCCCGTTTAAAGTTAAAATATTAAGATGATTGCTTTTGAAGAGAAACCTGTAGGATTCAGAGTGTGTAACTCGTTCAGTTTTCCGATTTAATATTTTGATTTAATTATTTGAGAAGATCCATCTCGGGAGAGCAGAACGACAGAGAAGCAACATGATCAAAGGAGGAGCGCAGTGATCAATGAACAAACAAAACCCCACCTCTTCCCGCTCCTTCTAATGATCCTAGAATAAATATTATCCAATGAAATGATTGGCAGGACAGAATAGATCAGGGAGAAAATAGGGGAAAGATTTTTCAACTCTTCTCGGAAGTTTAAACATATGTAATATTCTCCCCCTGAGTCCCATGGGGAGAAGGGCGGCATATAAATTTAAATATAAATAAATAAATAAATAAATAAATAAATACAATGCATTTTAACCACATCTGAAAACTAAGAAATTAATATCAGTGCTTATATGTACTCAGAATTTTTTAAAGAAAGTTTAGCACCATCCTACAAAAGATTTTCTGCTATCTTCACATTCTTTTGCCACCTCTATTAGGGTCAATGAAAATCAGAGAGAAACCATGTTTGGTACAGGGGGAGTTGCAGTTATCTACCCTTTCCTAATAATAATAATAATAATAATAATAATAATAATAATAATAATAATAATAATAATAATAATAATAATAATAATAATAATAAAAAGTTGGAAGGGACCTTGGAGGTCATCGAGTCCAACCCCCTGCTCAGGCAGGAAACCCTATACCATTTCAGACAAATGGCTGTCCAGTCTCTTCTTAAAAACTTCCAGTGTTGGAGC
>NW_015419343.1:0-1492 GCF_001527695.2 Protobothrops mucrosquamatus | reverse complement strand
AAACAGAATGGGGGGGGGGGGGATCAGCAGGACCATTTTTTACTTCCTGTTGGCTTCCCTACTGTGGGGAATTTTTTACTTCCTGTTGGCTTCCCTAGTATGGGAAGCTGGCAGTGAGCATCAGAAATTTACCTTCCTTCCTTCCTTCCTTCCTTCCTTCCTTCCTTCCTTCCTTCCTTCCTTCCTTCCTTCCTTCCTTCTTTCCTTCCTTCCTTCTCTCTGTTCCTTCTTTCCTCCATCCCTCTTCCTCTTCCTTTCTCCCTCCTTCCCTCTCTACTCTCTCTCTCCTTCTCCCCTCCCCTTCCCAGTAGGCAGGTAAATGGCTGCTGCTGGGTGGGGGAGAAAGTGGGGGAAGTAACAAGTGGCCAGTGAGGAGTGAGCTCAGAGGGACTGGACCATTTCTCCATTGACTTTCTTCCTGCAAGCTTCCTAGAGACTTTGCCAGGAAGAAGGTGGCAGGGAGTGTAGGAGCATCGGCAATTCCATCAGCTCCTTCCTGGTTCCCTATTGACTTACAGGAAGCTACCATGGATGGTTGAAAGTGAGGATCGTGTCACTGCTTCCTGAGGCAGTGTGGTGTTGGCACTGAACAATAGCAGCAGAGTGGTTAGATAGAAATGTATGTTACTTTAGAATAGATAATGTAGATAAAATTTAATGTATATGTAGAGATAATGAATTGATTGTAAAATATGGTATAATCTGATAAGAATGTATATACTGGAATGTCACGTCAAATCCAATGTTTTTTTTTAATTGTTTTATAAATAAAAAGTTTAAAAAAAAAATAGCAGCAGAGTGGCACTAAAGTAGCAAAACCTCATATTTCATTTCCTCAAGACTAATGGGGTCTGGCATTCTGTAAGTTAGCCCACTTGAGGTACCTTTGTTGACAAAGCTTTGCTCTGTGAGGCAACATTTCTCCCAGTTGAAGGTTGCAAAGCATCAAGCAGACACAAGAGATTTAGTGGTATACAGATAACTTCAGGGAGTGGCCACCCTGGCTTTTCCTGTGTCTCTTTAAGTTTCCTCCTTTCTTAACCTTTGGGCAAGGTTATGAGAAAAAATTGGCCATGGAGTGAAGGAAGAAAAACTCATTCTTGGTGCAGTATCCCCTTGTTCAAATGAGTCAGAAAACATTACAATTATTATTTAAAGCACATTCTTCCGCTCACCTGTTGCTCCTCTACTCTATCTGATGTCAGTGTGCACCCCTGAGACATTTCTCGGGAAGTGCTGTTCATGTTAGCATGACATGTGAAAAAGTAATGAATTGTAGTAGTAATGCTGCATAGAACAACTGTTTTCCTTAAGGAAAGGATTAAGACTTCAGGCATAGCACACCTCTGAAAAATCTATTGAATACATTGGGACTAATTTCTCAAAAACTAGGGAAGGGAAAAGATTTCTATATAATAAATATGTCGTGTTGGGTGTGGGAGCAGGGATCCACTCTAATACTTTTTGTTCTATTTTTGTCCTGTTATGTTAT
>NW_015419342.1:0-1492 GCF_001527695.2 Protobothrops mucrosquamatus | reverse complement strand
GGTGGATTCGGGCTTGCATTGCCCAAGCATATTGGTCGCAGTCGTTGACCGTTCCCGGCCGCATCACTGCCCATTCCACCCGCAGTGCGGCTACATCGGCAGCTTGGGCTACCCAGGCATCTATCGGGGAGATCTGCAGAGCAGCGACGTGGTCCTCGCCTTCCTTGTTTGTCAAACATTATAGGATTGACAAATTTGCTTCCTCGGATGCCTCGTTTGGACGGAGGGTGTTACAGCAAGTGTTATCTACCAGTGGGACTAAGGCCCAACCTACTTCCCCCCAATTAGGAACAACAGGGCTTTGGTATGTCCCACTAGTGGATTCTCCATCCAATCATGCTGGAGAAGGGGCGTTGTCTTACCTGAACGCCTTTTCTCAGCATGATGATGGAGAACCCACACTCTCCCTTTTAGTATCTGTTTGGTCCTGTATCCAGTATAGGATGAGCACACGGGTCGGACTAACGTCTGTGCCTCCCCTTCGTCGCAAACTGGGGTGCTCTTGCACAGCAGAGCCATGGCAACTTTTCAGACTTACGGTGGGCTGAGAAGTGTCTCTTACCAGTTTTATTATACAGGTGGTCCTCGCCTTATGTTCACAACTGAGTCAAAAAAACGTCCATTGCTAAGTGAGACGGCTGTTCAGTGAGTTTTGCCCCCTTTTACGACCTTTCTTCTCACAGTAGTTAAGTTAGTAACCTGGTTGTTAACTAAATCTGGCTTCCCCCTTGGACAGGGGTAGGCAACCTTGGCTCTTTTATGACGTGTGGACTTTCAACTCCCAGGATTCCTGAGCCAGCCTGGCTCAGCTTGGAAACCTCTCCCTTTCCCCTCAGCATGGCTGGCTCAGGAATTCTGGGAGTTGAAGTCCACGAGTCATAAAAGAGCCAAGGTGGCCTATCTCTGTACTAGACTTTTGATTTTTGGCTATCACACACTAACACTACTGTCTCCCTACAAAGAGTTTCTAAGGAATTGTGTTTTGTGACCAGCGAAGCTGCTCAGCCCTGGACAAACTCTTGTAGAGTTGATCCTCTTTCTAAAGATTGTTGTTGATCCTTCCACAAACTTGGCCCTTTTTGCCATTGTCGTCTCCTGCATGGATGAAAACACTCCAGATAACTCAAACTTTGCACTGACAGAGACATTCTACCCATTTGGACAAGTGGAGAGTTTGATCTAGTGCAGGGGTAGGCAACCTTGGCTCTTTTATGACTCGTGGACTTCAACTCCCAGAATTCCTGAGCCAGCCTGGCTCAGCTTGGAAACCTCTTCCTTTTCCCTCAGCATGGCTGGCTCAGGAATTCTGGGAGTTGAAGTCCACGAGTCATAAAAGAGCCAAGGTGGCCTACCCCTGGACCAGACAGTCACTTGTCTGAGATGGTATAGGTCAGGGGTAGGCCACCTTGGCTCTTTTATGACTCGTGGATTTCAACTCCCAGAATTCCTGAGCCAGCCGTGCTGAGGGGAAAGGGAGAGGTTTCCAAGCTGA
>NW_015419341.1:0-1492 GCF_001527695.2 Protobothrops mucrosquamatus | reverse complement strand
TGGAAGGGACCTTGGAGGTCTTCTAGTCCAACCCCCTGCTCAAGCAGGAGACCCTGTATCATTTCAGACAACAACAACAACAACAACAACAACAACAACAACAACAACATAATAATAATAATAATAATAATAATAATAATAATAATAATAATAATAATAATAATAATAATAATAATAATAATAATAATAATAATAATAAAGTTGGAAGGGACCTATACCATTTCAGACAAATGGCTGTCCAGTTTCTTCTTAAAAACTTCCAGTGTTTGAGCATTCACTGCTTCTGGAGGCAGGTTGTTCCACTGGTTAATTGTTCTAACTGTCAGGAAGTTTCTCCTTAGTTCTAGGTTGCTTCTCTCCTTGATTAGTTTCCATCCATTGTTTTTTGTCTTGCCTTCTGGTGCTTTGGAAAATAGACTGATCCCCCTCTTCTTTGTGGCAGCCCCCTCAAATATTGAAACTCCACTATCATGTCACCCCTAGTCCTTCTTTTCACTGGAGTAGACATACCCAATTCCTGCATATGTTCTACATATGCTTTAGCCTCCAGTCCCCTAATCATCTTTGTTGCTCTTCTCCGCACTCTTTCCAGAGTCTCAACATCTTTTTTTATAAATATGGTGACCAAAACTGGATGCAGTATTCCGAGTGTGGTCTTACTTATAAAGTAGTAGTAAAATTTCACGTGATCTTGATTCTATCCCTCTGTTAATGCAGCTTAGGATTGCATTGGTTTTTTTGGTTGCTGCGTAACATAACATTTTTCCATATTCCATGTATTGTGCCACATTCCTTCTGACCCCTGGCAAGGCTATTCCTGTTGAATAGATCCAACGCATACTGTAGCCCTATATAATTACAACATTTCCTCCAATCAGTGATTTATTAAAATAGAACACAATTTCTCCATTCGCTTAGGTTGATCGACCAGTTAAAAAAATCGGGAAGACATCCTTGTTGTTGTGCCATATCCGTTATCGGATGTTGGCGATCACGTTGGCGATCCTGTTTTTATCAGCAGCCGCATGAAAAAGTGCTGCTGAGTTTTGTCCAAACCAATCCCTTCGATTTTGAAGCCACGATGTTCTTCTTCTGCCTGGACCTCGCTTGCCTTCAATCTTTCCCTGGAGGATTAAATGGAGTAATGCCGTATTTTTCTGGGTGTCGCATCACATGTCCGAAATATTCTAATTTTCGTTTTTTAATTGTTTTGATGATTTCCCTCGGCTTTCCCAGGCAGCTTATCACCTCCTCATTTCTGATCTCGATGCAGGGCCATGGGGAAAAAAAAATATTATCTGCCAATTCCAGATGGAGCAAGAAGACGCAAAGTTGAAGGAAGGAAGATAGCAAAAAGGTTGTAGTAAATGAAAATGTTATGCATCTCCTTATCTGCGCCCAGAAGGGTGAGTCTGCAGATGTATAGTAGCTTGGCATTTTATCTTGAATAGATCTTGTTAACCTTAAACATGTTCTAGCTTTTTTTTTTTTT
>NW_015419340.1:0-1493 GCF_001527695.2 Protobothrops mucrosquamatus | reverse complement strand
TTGACACTGAACTTGTGAGGGCACTTTCTATGCTACATGAAAAATAGCATTCAGATATTTAATCTCCTGGTTTTGTGGAACACAAAATGAAAGCTGGATCAAATAAGCTCTTCAAGAGAAAAGCTGCTATTTAAAAAGTTCTATTTTATAAAGACACATGTTTGTTATAAAGACCACAATGAAAAATAACAATACAATTTCTACTTCACATACATATCCAGTGACAGACTTGTAAAGTGTCTTTTCTCTCTACTGCTAACAATTGAGAATGGAGGGAGATAAAACTAAAAGGTTGTTCTTAAAGCTACTGAATGAATGTAGACCTAAATTGTGACTTGAACCTGGAACTACTGCATTTATTGACTGCTTGTAATTAGGATGAACTCTTATTAGTCAAGCAGCTTTGCTTTCTTAAGAAATGTTGTTTAGGACTATGGCACATTGTAAATTATGTGTAATGTTAAAACTCTCCAAATGCTGAACTACAGCTTTTTCCATTGCTCAGGTTGGACTGGTGGAAGTTAAGGTCACTATAATCAACAGAACTACCCTGAAATGTTTCACTACACACCTAGAAATGTAAAGTATGAATGTGGGAGATGTATATTTACAGAGATACAGTATATACAGATATATAGAGATATGAGTAGGAATCTAAGATTGATTTTGTTCTGTATTAAATATGTATGCATACTTTTATGGTAGGTTTATCATAATGTAATGATTCCATCCTATACTGAGCAGGAGGTGATTTGTTTCCTTTACACATATTTTGAGAGACTAGAGGTGCGCTATTTAAGCAGAAGATAAACTCTTTGAAGGTATGGATGCTCTATCATCACAATTCTCATTAAAGGTTTGGTGACTGATAGTTATGATAATTCATTCTGCTTTTCAATTCTTTGCAAAGAATCTGAATACATAATAATAATAATAATAATAATAATAATAATAATAATAATAATAATAATAATAATAATAATAATAATAATAATAATAATAATAATAATAATAATAATAATTATTATTATTATTATTATTATTATTATTATTATTATTATTATTATTATTCATCTAATTCAACCCCCTGCTCAGGCAGGAAACCCTATACCATTTCAGACAAATGGCTGTCCAGTCTCTTATTAAAAACTTCCAGTGTTGGAGCATTCACCGCTTCTGGAGGCAGATTGCTCCACTGGTTAATTGTTCTAACTGTCGGGAAGTTTCTCCTTAGTTCTAGTTTGCTTCTCTCCTTGATTAGTTTCCATCCGTTGCTTCTTGTCCTGCCTTCAGTCACTTTGGAGAATAGCTTGACTCCCTCTTCTTTGTGGCAGCCCCTGAGATATTGGAACACTGCTATCATGTCCCCCCTCGTCCTTCTCTTCGTTAAACTAGACATACCCAATTCCAGCAACCGTTCCTTATATGTTTTAGCCTCCAGTCCCCTAATCATCTTTGTTGCTCTTCTCTGTACTCTTTCTAGAGTCTCAACA
>NW_015419339.1:0-1493 GCF_001527695.2 Protobothrops mucrosquamatus | reverse complement strand
AATTTTTAATGATTTTAAAGTTTCAGGGGATTTTTAAGGGTAATTTTAATTGATCGGCCTGTTTAAATATTTCTTTTTAATTCGGCTTTTAATTATTGTATTTGTATTGTAGTTTTTATGAGGCTGTTAGCCGCCCTGAGTCCCATGAGGAGAAGGGCGGGGTATAAATTAAATTATAAATAAATAAATAAATAAATATTTCGACACTACAAAATAAACTTGAGGATAAGACAAAAGACTGGAGAAAATGGACTGCAGAGATGCCAGGGAAAACACTAGAACTGGAGAGACAAAAAGTGACAAGAGAAAGCAGAGAGAAAAAGAAGGAAAAGGATTTTCAAAAATGAGTGGGCAAATGCTTCTAACAAAGATACTGTACTTGACCTATCTTTTATATCTACAGTAACACCTATAAGAATATGGAAAGATTCTTTGACTCAGCAGAACATATTAAGAAAGACATTGGGCAAAAGAAAAAGGCCAAAGTGAAAATTAAGAAAATAGATGATGCGGCCTAACAGAGATAATATTCAAAAAAGAAACACCTATTTGAGAATGGTTAAAGAAACAGAAAAATTTTGGATGTAAATTTGACTTTAAGAGGGAAGAGCTCCTCAAGTAACATAGTACTTTCTTTTTCTTTCTCCTTTTTCTTTTATTTTTGGATATGAGTAATATAAAAGAGTTGGAATGGCTTATATAAAGGAAATGTTTTAGATATCTAAAGGTGATTGACTTTAAGAAAATTATAAATGGATTAAAACTGTTTTGACTAAGAGCTAAAAGACTAGAGGATTAGATTTATTAAATGGAATATTTTCGATTATGGTAAAAAAGAACGAATTTTTTTTGGAAATAAATATGTGTTAACTTGTAGGAAATAGGGATTTTAAGTAGCATACTATCTTTTTATCTTCTTCTTCTTCTTCTTCTTCTTCTTCTTCTTCTTCTTCTTCTTCTTCTTCTTCTTCTTCTTCTTCTTCTTCTTCTTCTTCTTTCTCTTGTTTGTCTTATTTACTCCTTAAGAAAGGTAAAAGTTTTGGGTTGGTTTACATGAGAAAAACAGATTTAAATATATTAAATGTAATTAATTCTGAGAAGATCTTAACCAGTAAAAATGTTTAGAACATTGTGGGAAAGACAAATGTAAACAAGAACTGTAAACAGGATATACGATGAGACAACCAGAATGACTAGATAGAAAAGGAATATTATATTGATGTGATTATTATTTGTAGAAATAACAGAAAACTTTTATATTTAATTATCATTTATTTTTTTATTTTTTTATAGGAAGTTTTATTAGTTTTTCAATTTTACAGCCAAGTATTTAGGAAGCAGCGCGGTGATAGGGTAGTCAATAGTCCAGCAACAAAATATTTCATACATATCTCATATTACATCATTAAAAGCTTCCTTTATTGTATCAAATTCAAGTTAATACCTTTCTAGTTATAGCTCAGTCATTCAATACATTGTCAATATAATTTTGC
>NW_015419338.1:0-1493 GCF_001527695.2 Protobothrops mucrosquamatus | reverse complement strand
ATAATAATAATAATAATAATAATAATAATAATAATAATAATAATAATAATAATAATAATAATAATAATAATAATAAAGTTGGAAGGGACCTTGGAGGTCATCTAGTCCAACCCCCTGCTCAGGCAGGAAACCCTAGACCATTTCAGACAAATGGCTGTCCAGTCTCTTCTTAAAAACTTCCAGTGTTGGAGCATTCACCGCTTCTGGAGGCAGGTTGTTCCACTGGTTAATTGTTCTAACTGTCAGGAAGTTTCTCCTTAGTTCTAGGTTGCTTCTCTCCTTGATTAGTTTCCATCGTTGCTTCTTGTCCTCCCTTCAGGCGCCTTGGAAAATAGCTTGACTCCCTCTTCTTTCTATTATACTGTGCCCAGTGGAAACAGGTTACCACAATTAACTGGAGAAACAAAGAAGCTGTGTGCCAATGGACATTAAAAAAACTTACAGGAAAAATAGTAATAAATAAAGGAATGTGTAGCTGTCTTGAGGAAAGGTCTTAGAAGAAGTGATTATGCAATTCAGAGATTGGAGAAAGAGTGACAAAGAAACATCCCATCTTGGTTTTGTTACACCTAGCCATCTCTTTGGCGGCACATTTTAGGATGCCTTTATTACTTAATAGGTACCTCGAGGTGGTAAACATAAATAACAATCTTTCCTCATCCTATTTTCCTCACAAGAACATAGACCATAGAATAACGAAGTTGGAAGGGACCTTGGAGATCTTCTAGTCCAACCCCCTGCTTCAGCAGGAGACTCTACACCATTTCTGATAAATGGCTGCCAGTCTCTTCGTGAAAACCTCCAGCAATGGAGCACTCACAACTTCTAAAAACAAGCTTATTCCATTGGTTGATTGTTCTCACTGTTAGGAAATTTCTTCTTAGTTCTAGGTTGCTTCTCTCCTTATTTAGTTTCCATCCATTGCTTCGTGTCTTGCCTTCTGATGCTTTGAAAAATACCTCTTCTTTGTTGACAGCCCTTCAAATATTGTAACACTGTGATCATGTCTTCCCTGGTCCTTTTCACTAGACTAGACAAACCCAACTGTGTAAGGTATAAGAAGTGTGTAAGGTTGGGCTGAGAGAGAGTGAGGACCCAAAGTTACCCAACCAGCTTTTATAACTAAGGCAGACTAGAATTCCCATTGTCCTGGTTTCTAGGCCACCACCCTCAGCACTACATCAAACTGGCCCTCTTTTAATAATGAAAAGTATATTAATTTTAACTATTATTAATCATATCAGTAGATATGAATAAATAATATCTATCAGCAGCTAAACAAGATTTCTTTGCTCTTTCATGTTTGCTTTTGTTATTGTTGTTTTGGCAGGGTTTGACTTGATGGAATTATTTAGTGTGCGGGAGATATTCCGAATGAAAGACAATGGAATCCAGAGCTCTTATGTTCGGCTTGGAACCTCCCCCATTGTTCAGCGAACACAGTAAGTTCCCCCTCTTCCTTTGAACCTTTTCTTTTATTATTTCAGTTCCCT
>NW_015419337.1:0-1493 GCF_001527695.2 Protobothrops mucrosquamatus | reverse complement strand
AAAACAATTAAAAAAAAACATTGGATTTGACGTGACATTCCAGTATATACATTCTTATCAGATTATACCATATTTTACAATCAATTCATTATCTCTACATATACATTAAATTTTATATACATTATCTATTCTAAAGTAACATACATTTCTATCTTAACATTCGTCTTTAATCCCAGCCGTCCTTTTCAAATTCCTCCAAAGGTAAAATTTATCCCACTGGGATATTTTAAGGGCCTTCCCTTCATATAATGGAAACCAATCTACAGATGCCGCTTAGCAAGGCTGAAGGCTCCGATTAAGACCATTGGAGGGCCATGAATGTAGCTACGGATCTTCCACAAGAAGAATTTTTTTCCCCCTTTTATGCCCGCTGAGAATCAGACCTCTGTTGCAGATCGGAAGGCTTCCATTATTATTATTTTTTTGCTTCCCACCATCAGGGAGCAGTGGAGAAACACCGGAGTTGAGTTGCTCCCGTCCTTCCCGTAGCGTCTTGTCCCTTTTCTTGCCTCTCGTCACCTTGTTAAGGTCACCATTAAGAGCTCCTCCATAGAAGGCTTAGCTAGTAGGCCCCCCAAAACCCCTTTTGCCTAGGTGGAAAGTTCTCCCTGCCTAATTCTGAAACTCTATCCGGGCACCAGGCTTGTCCTGCAACAGCTGAATCCAAGGAGATGGAAAACGAAACGCAAGAAGATCAGGAGACCTTCTGTGGCTTCGGACCCGGGCGTGCTGTGTCAGTAAAATGTCAAGATTTCAGAAGCTCCTGGACTGAAGAGTCTCGGTGTCACCTCACACGTCAGACTCTGGCCACACCGTGCAAAATCCCTGGGTCTCCTGCTCCCGTGACGGGGTCTAAAATAAGCCGAGCACATGTTTTATTTAGAAGCATTGTAGCCCGGGCACCGAGATGTGCGTAACCTTGGAGAAATAACGATGAAAATGTAAACCGATTGCCCGTTTCTAAGTTGGGCAGGGGAAAAAAAATCCTTGTTATAATAATAATAATAATGATAATGATAATAATAATAATAATAATAATAATAATAATAATAATAATAATAATAATAATAATAGTAAAGTTGGAAGGGACCTTGAAGGTCATCTAGTCCAACCCCCTGCTCAGGCAGGAAACCCCAGACCATTCCAGACAAGTGGCTGACCAGTCTCTTCTTAAAAACCTCTATTGTTGGAGCCTTCACAGCTTCTGAAGGCAGGTTGTTCCACTATACATTCCTCCTCCTCCTCTTCCTCCTCCTCCTCTTCCTCCTCCTCCTCCTCCTCCTCTTCTCCTTCTCTTCTTCTCCTCCTCCTCTCCTTCTCCTCCTCTTCTCTTCTTTCCTCCTCTTCTCCTCTTCTCCTCCTCCTCCTCCTCCTCCTCTTCTCCTCCTCCTCTCCTCTTCCTCCTCCTCCTCCTCCTCTTCTTCTCTTCTTCTCCTTCTCTTCTCCTCTTCTTCTCCTCTCCTCCTTCTCTTCTCTTCCTCTCCTCCTCCTCT
>NW_015419336.1:0-1493 GCF_001527695.2 Protobothrops mucrosquamatus | reverse complement strand
TAGCTTGACTCCCTCTTCTTTGTGGCAGTCCCTGAGATATTGGAACACTGCTATCATGTCCCCCCTCGTCCTTCTCTTTGTTAAACTAGACATACCCAATTCCAGCAACCGTTCCTTATATGTTTTAGCCTCCAGTCCCCTAATCATCTTTGTTGCTCTTCTCTGTACTCTTTCTAGAGTCTCAACATCTTTTTTACATTGTGGTGACCAAAACTGGATGCAGTATTCCAAGTGTGGCCTTACCAAGGCATTGTTAGTTCTCCATTAATTTCAGTACTCTTCATGTTGATTGACAGCAGTTCTCCAGGGCTCATAGAAACAGATTTAAGTCACCTTCTGACTTTAGGGTTAGGCAACCCAGTGCCCTCTGGATTATTGGGTCACATTCCACAATACTTAACATTGGCTATGTTGCAGAGATTGATGGGAAATGAAATTTAGAAGTTCAGGGGAACAAGGTTGCCTGTTTCTGCCTGATTTTTAAAACAGAGAACCTGGCACTTTCTGCATAAAAACAAGTGTTTCACCACTGAGCTCAATCACCTCCCCATAAATGTTTGAATTTGGGGTAAAACATTATGCAAAATGTTCAGTTCTTTTAACTCTAATGATGATATTGGCTTAAAACTAATCAACATGAATATAATTTTGTCTATAGCTCTATGTAAATGTTTCCAATTCTATTTTATTCTCTTAGGTTTTCAATCAAGTAAAATTTCATTTCAGAGTTTGATTCCTAAAAGTATTACTTTAGACAAATTAATCCAGCTGGTCAGTGGATTAATTTCTCAAGATAAAACACTGTGTTATCTTCATTATGCTTTTGACACAGTACATTGGCAAAGTATATTTTTTTTTGCTTGTCTTTTTCCAGGTGTATTCATGGCAGCATTCATCTATGATTTTTTTTGTTACTCTATTCCTTTGGTTTCAGAATAGTTAACTTAAATAATCAAATTAAGATTCAAGTTTTAGCACATGTCGGCAATAGATTTAACAACACAGGTCATGTGTATGGAATTTTTAGGTGACCAAGTACTCGCTTTATTATTTTATTTAAAAGATTGAAACTACAGAGGCCGGGTATTTTCTGTAGAGGCTGTGATAAAGAAGCCAGATATTTTCCACTTATATTCATTTTTTTTAATGAGTGAGTCCTTATTTTTTAAGCATTTCCTACCTCAAAATGATGGTCAACCATACTATTGATCACTACAATTTATTTATTTATTATTTAAATTTATATACTGCCCTATCTCCCTTACGGGACTCAGGGTGGTGAACAGGCAATAATAAAATCACAATAAATATTGAATAAAAAGCCTGCTCTAAAATACCCCATATAAAACCCCTAGCAAAGCCCAATCAAAACTACGCCAGGCCGGCCACATGGAATAGATGGGTTTTCAAGGCTCGGCGGAAGAGGCGCAGGTCCGTAGTTGTACGTAGGTCGGGGGGTAGGTCATTCCAGAGGGCAGGAGCTGCCACAGAGA